>NC_140165.1:309266776-309381776 GCF_963971535.1 Notolepis coatsorum | reverse complement strand
CGTCTTAATCACGGGACGTTCAACACTCCGGTCATCACTCAGAGACAGCCGGCGACAGGGAGACAGGGGGTGGCGCAGAGAGGGTCGCAACCTCCCCGTCATCATCGCGGGACGTCCAGCACTCCGGGGCCGGCACCGGGGCCCCTCAGGGGCGTGTACTCAGCCCACTTCTCTATACACTTTTCACCCATGACTGTTGTTCCTCCTCTCCATCTAACCTCATAGTCAAATTTGCAGACGACACAACAGTACTTGGCCTCATCAAAGGAAATGATGAGACCTCATACAGGAGGGAGGTTAAGCGACTAGTGGAGTGGTGCGATGGTCATAACCTTGCTCTCAACCCCACGAAGACCAAGGAAATGATCATTGATTTCCGTAGGACTGGTGACCTCAGCCACTCTCCACTCCTCATTGGAAATGAGGAGGTGGAGAGGGTTTAAAAATGTTTGTTTCTGGGCGTGACGATGTCTGATGACCTGTCCTGGGGGATCAACATTACCTCTGCTGTGGGGAAAGCACAGCAACGCCTCTTCTATCTGCGGAAGCTTAAATGGGCTAAACTCCCACAGGGACTGATGGCCAACTTCTACCACTGCGCAGTAGAGTGTGCTCACGTACGGAATACTGGTGTGGTTTTCCAGCTGTATCAGGGCAGAGAAGGAGGCCCTCCACAGAGTGGTCAAGGCTGCAAGGAGGATCACTGGAGCTAGCCTCCCAGATATCTCCACAGTCTTCACCTCCCACTGCCTACGTCGTGTGAATAACATCTTACAGGACCAGTACCACCCAGCACACCATCTTTTTCAACTGCTGCCCTCTGGTCGAAGGTATAGAGCCATCCAGTCGGGCCCGCTAGTAATATTATTATTATTATTGAGGACATTGGGACATTGATACTATATTATTATATTATTATTATTGACATTATTATTTTGCACATGCTATATTTTATGTTTGTATGCCAGTGGTGATGCTCCAAACTAAATTTCGTTGTACCAACAATGACAATAAAGATTCTATTCTATTCTATTATGTATTCTATTCTATTGTGGTCATCATACGAAACAGCCGGAGACAGGAAGACAGGAGGGCACGCAGAGAGGGTTGCATCCTCCCGGTCTTCATCACGGGACTTCTGCGCCTCCACTGGAGACATGTAGGCGCCGTTCGTCATGGGCTGGGTGGTGTGAGAGTCCGAAGGCTCCTCCGGCTTGTCGCTGACCTGAGTGTAAGCCGTCTCGTCCTCCGCCATAGTAAAATAATCAAAAGCTTCAGTAGAATCAATACGTTTTACTTCATTCTTCTTCTGGCGGTTTCGGCAGACCAGAACAACGAGCACCAACAGCAGGATGACACCCATACCCACAAAGAGAAACGGGAAGTTAGACACCAGCGTTACAATCAGGAGCATAGTCCTCATCTGTGATGCTGAGTCATCGTCGATGGTGGACTTCTCATTCACATACATGATGGGGAAAATGGTCTTCTTGATATTACTGGTTGAGAGGAAGCCATCGACACTTTGCAGAATGATATTGAGCTGGGCTCTCTTACAGGCACGGATGGGAACCCCCGTTGTCGGCTGCAGGTCGAGGTAGGTCTCGTGATCCTCCTTGTTGGGGCTGAGGCCCTCCACAGCGTTTATGTATTTGGGGTCCGCCTGGTAGAAATGGGGGAAGGACACCACGATGGGAGCTCCTTCACGACAAACGCTGACATTTAGCACGCCAGTGCCGAGGCAGTCTCCGGCCAGCGCGCAGAAGCCCTCGTTGGTGGGGTTCTCTGTGGGGCTCATCAGCACGTCCGCGGGGGGGGCGAAGCGGTAGGCCTGGATGCCCTTGACTTCCACATCCTCCACGTAGGCTAGATGGATAGACCTGCAGAGGTCAGCGGCGAAGATGTAGAGCAGCTCATTCCTGGACAGCAGAGGATGGAAGACCGTCCCGTCTGTTCCGTTGATCATGTTGCTCTGATTGGATGACCACCATGTCATCTTACTCAGGCCATTCCACGTGTCAATCTTGCCGATGTCCATGTAGTTCTGCTCTCCCGTGTGAAACACAAACTCTCCTTCGTGTGTTCCGTTTTTCTTCCACATTAGGCCAAAGTGGTCGTCCACTGGGTAGGGGTGGTCCACTGGGAGAGCTTGAGAGAGGGGATTCTTGAAGCCCCACAGCACTTCGTGGACGGTGTGCTCCATGAAGATGTTCAGATGCTTCCCGTACAGCATGGCGAGTAATCTACGTAAGGAGATCGTACCAATGTTTGTATCAATTATCATTAAGTAATTCATTAACGCCACAACTGGGATGTTGACTGTCCTGACGACGTCCACCTCTGGGTTGCCTGCCGACTTCCCAGGGACAAAGACGAAGCTCTTGGGGTTCAGGGCGAATACCTTGGTCCCGTTTTCTAGGAAAGTCACATTTTCCCTGGGTCTGTATTCCCTGTAAGTATAGGGCCCGATCTGTTTGACCTTGGCCTTGCCCTCGCCAGCCAAAAACACCTCTGGGTTCGTCACGTTGAAGAAATAAAACTCCATGTAAACGGGCGGCGGCGGATTCTTCCACACCTCAAACACTCGGCTCTTCTCCGTCAAAGTCATTTCCTTTTTTAACCGGCTGTTGATCATTGTTTGGAAGACTTGAGCTACGGCCAAGGCGATGCCCGCGATCAGGAGGTGAGCGCAGACAATCCCGGTGGCGTAAATGGCACAGTATCTCCTAGTCATGTCGATGGTGACAGTGGCTTTCCTATCAGCCTAACAACTTTAGTTTCAGAAATACCTAAAACTAACGGTAACTATAACGGTGTCAGTCCCGAGCATGGGGAGAACTTATGAAATTACACTCTCTGTATGGTCTCTTTCCACAGCAAACCGGTAGGCAAGGCACCTTGGTTGAGAAATGCAGGCTTCAATCTATGTTGTTTAGTCTATCTGTTCAGTACTGTTTCAAGATGCACAATGAGATATTTTGAGATAATTGTTGATTATACACAAATGTTCTAGAATGTTTGATTATTACATCATACTGTGACATTACAAATGTTCTAGAATGTCTATTATGACATCATACTGTGACATCACAAATGTTCTAGAATGTTTGATTATGACATCATACTGTGACATCACAAAAGACCATTTGAATAATATAAATAATATGTTTGATAAGGCTGTCCCCAAAATTGTGGGCATAGTATAGAACTGAGGAGGGCAGTAATACGCCATGTTGCGTTTACACTAGGGATGTCCTGATCGCCTTTTTTTGCTCCCGATCCGATCCCGATCATGTGATTTTAAATATCTACCGATCCCGATCGTTCCCGATCCGATCTTTCACATTAGTAATCAATTTTGACGCATTTTTGTCAGAAACTGGCGGAGCAAGACAAGCCCCTCTGTTGCCTAATAGCTAGTCCCTCGAGGGGCGCGAGCGCAGCGGCTCTTATTATTACATTCACCCTGAGAAATGTGCTTCATATGAGAAATATTTAAAGTTTCAATATATGTTTGCACATTAGTATACATTCAGTGTTCGACTTACATAATGATTTGCTCCATTCTGGTCTGAAACGCAGACGATAATCCTCAGTCACAGCAAATAATTGACGTTATCCAGGTGAAAAGTTAGTCTAAAAACTCTGCCTCCAGCCTGCTGCTTCATGAGTTTTTCCTCCACGCGGAATGTCCTCCTTGCAAACATTGCAGTGGCTGTTGGACTGGCTTGACTTTTCTATTTTAAAATGCTTAGTTCCAAACCTCTGACATTTTAGTCTAGCTGCTCAAGTCAGTGGATAACCGTGGTTTCGGGAGCGATGCGTTCTTTTTCATCTTCTTCAATGGTTTAATGGCAGATCGCGACCACAAAAGGCGCATACCGCCACCTACTGTACAATCCATTTCTTCTTCTTCTTCTTCTTCTTCTTCTTCTTCTTCTTCTTCTTCTTCTTCTTCTTCTTCTTCTTCTTCTTCTTCTTCTTCTTCTTCTTCTTCTTCTTCTTCTTCTTCTTCTTCTTCTTCTTCTTCTTCTTCTTCTTCTTCTTCTTCTTCTTCGTTTGATTTATTGGCAGTTGGCACATCCTTCAGGGTGCATTACCGCCACTTCCTCTAGCTTGACACGATCGTAACTTTACAATACCGCCATCTTCTGGCCCCCTTTACCTCCCATACTGTCCCTTCTGCGTTCACCATCCTGGAGTGCAGCTAACGCTGCTTCCCCCTGACTGAGTCCCCCTCCACGATACATGCTTCACCTCCCGTGGCCTGGCTCTGAACTACCCGCTCACTCACACCCCCCTTCTCTAACTCTACTTGATCAGCCACCCTCTTTAACTCCCTTATAACATCCTCCACTGTCAACCCCTCCATAACCAAGTGTCCCACTGCTGCTTGCACTACCAACTTGGTCCTATCTGTCCTACCACTAACCGTCGCTGTTGTAATCACTACTCCTGCCACAAAGGCCACTATATCCAACTTTTCCCCCCACACCCTCCTTTTCTCCTCCTGTACTTCCTCTACTGTCAGATGCCCTTTCCTAAAACCCTGTCCCCTATCTTGCTTTCCCTGATCCTCCTGCACTATCCTCACTGCCAACTGCCCTTCCCTAAACCCCTGTCCCTTGTCTTGCTGTCCCTGTCCTACCTTCCTAGCTGCCTCTGCATATGAAATCCTACCTTCCCTCACATGCTGGACCACTACCTCTCGCTTCATCGCCTCACAACCCCAATACCCTACACTATGCTTCCCACCACAACTACAACACCTCGGCTCCACTCCCTGTTCACACACCCCTTACTTATGCTCCCCACTACATCTACCACATCTCTGCCCCTTCCTACACAACTTAGCTATATGTCCAAACTCCCTAACCCTATATGCCAAAAACCCTAAAAATATCACTTTCGGACTAACCTCACCCTCAAACTGAATGACTATCGTCCCTGTCACCTCCTTCTCTGCCCCTCTCTTCATCATTTCTACACTCTTAACTTTCCCATTACGTTCATCACTTCCCAACTCTCCCAACAGCTGCACTTCACTAACCTTAATTGGAATACCACTAATCACCCCCTTGCAACCACCATCCCTTTTCTCCCCTACTATCACTACTCTACTGACATTCACCTGGCCAATGCTCTCTATTTCCCTTGCCTTCTCTACCTGCACTACACTTACACATCCTATAAACAAGTTCCCATCGTCTAACACCCTTGCGTACCTTACCTCTCCTAACTCCAGTTCAATGAGATCAGATAATATACTCTGCTCTATTTCCCCAACTCCGTCTCCTCCCTCAAATCGCACCACTACATTCAACCCTTCTACAAAATCCTTCCCTCTGCCCTCATCCTCTGACCCACTCAAGCTATCTCCCCTCGCTTTCTTCCTCTTACTCCCCTTCCCCTCACTTACCCTACTCTTCTTCTCCACCTTCACGGTTTGGTTTATTACAAGCATTATTAACGTGGCTATGATTCAAGCAGTTTGTAAAATTTTTTTTTTTTTTTTTTTATAAGTATGCAGTATCATAACTACATATTTGATGTTTATAGCAAACCAACCCGTTTGTAAATCCGTCAATATTTCAGCGAGTTATGAGTATTTTTGTCTGTGCAGCTCACTCACTCTCACTCAAGGCTAACTGGAGCAAGATGGCGGCGGTTCAGTGACGCTGGTGACTCCGCCTTAAGCTATCTAGTGTTCTATACATATCTATGGGCGCAACAGCCAGGTGGGGTAAACTGGGCTGTGATGTGTGCATCAACGCTCAGAGCGCGGAGTTGGGCAGCTGTTTTGATTGAAAAGTTTGATTGAAAAGTTTATTAACAGATTGCAGAATGGGTACAGTACAGTACAGCTCAATACATACAATTGTTAAGGGGATGCAGACCAGAGAAAGACTTTCGTCTTGTTTACATCAGGGACCGTCCCCCATTTTCAATTCATCATAGTATCCTAGTGAACGAGAGTGTTGGTTATGACTGACAGACAGTGGAGCTGTTTCCAGATAGCGAGCATTTTGACGTGTTGCGTGGTGGCGATGTCTCGCAGACAATACAACTACAAGTATAATTATATAATATATATATTTTATATAAAAAGAAAATTATATAAAAAAAAAAAAAAATAATCAAAAACGATCGATATCTCAGCACCCACACTCCCCGCAGACTTCTCGCGTCCCTGATCAAATGACTGATCTGTTATGTGTTATGGACCCGAGTCTCGAGAGGCACATTATAATAGAAAAAAGACAGTGCAAACTATATGTCGCTTACAGTTTATTATGCTTATGCAGCTGTAACGGACGTTCTGCCCGTGAATCTTTTCCTGCATTGTGTTCTTTGTGTGAGAGGCTTAGGGATGAGTCGGCACACGGGAACACTGTTCAATCATTTATTGAAGTGGGCTGCAATGGAGGCCACCTGCATGGAAACGAATGGTGGAATTGCCACAATAGGAAAACAGCGTCACATGTGTGCTCTCAATCACATCTCCACGTTGAGTTCGTGTCGTAAACTTCCATAAACAATATATTGCACAATAAACACATATTAAGGCACAATAAACACATACCTGCATGGAAACGAATGGTGGAATTGCCACAATAGGAAAACAGCGTCACATGTGTGCTCTCAATCACGTCTGTGGACAGAGAACACTAATGACTATATTGCCTCGGTGAAATACACCGACTAAGACCTTCAATTGTGCATATTATATAACCACACCGTTCGTCACAACACTAGAAAGCAATTATTATCGACATTCAATTCTTATACAAAATATATACAACAGTATGAAACACAATAGTGCGGCGCGCCACAGTAATACACATACCTCCACGTTGAGTTCGTGTCGTAAACTGAACCCAAACCGGAAGGCTGCTCCTAACACGCGCGAATACCTGACCCGGAAGTGCTACACTCTTGAACGTGAACTTTCCAAGTTACGTTCAAATAAAAGTGCCTTTGGTATAAAGAAATAATAAATAATAATAACCACTTGTAAACATTTGTAAACAGGATTTGATAACATTTCAATCCGTAATAAAAGAATAAACAGGATTTGGTGACATTTCAAACCCCAATAATAATAATAAACAATGGCCAATTGACCTGGTTACATTCACCCCTCCTGAAATTTCACCAACATCCTGTGTCAGCAGAGCAAGGGGGACATAAAAAGAAAAAAAAATATATAGGTAGTCTATCACTGACCCAAACTGGCACAAGATACAAGGACCCAGTCCCCTAGTCGACTCAAAAGTCACCCCCAAAAGAGGTTCAGAGAATAAAAAAGATTGATCAAGTCTCAGAATTCCCTTAGACCAGCACGACGCCTGATATGCCACACCATTCTTGGCACTTATTAAAGAAATGATAGACACCTACTAAGAGAAAAAAAATCTAACCGGGTCTCTAGTGCTCCAGGCTCTAGCTCCATCCCTCACACTCGTTCCTGAGCTATCACTCCTGCAACAGGTCCCTAGCATCTGAGTATCGAGAGGAAACAGAATCCCACACTAAATAGAAAAAAAAACTGGAATACTCAATACTGTAGTAGAAAAAAAACTTTGATGAATGAAATAATTATATTGCAATAATGGATTGACCAAACAGATCAATAACATTCACATTATATACAATGACAATAACTAAATTTCTTACACATTCAATGGTAACATTATTTACATGACTTTTTTGTCTTTCTTTTTCCACTATTCCAATTGTCCTTGTCCATGTCAGCCCAATCAGTGAACTGCACACTTAACTGTTCATCAGCCCACTGGCTTACCTGGGCGCGGTCCATGGAACCACCTGACATTTTTCTCCTTTCTTCAATTGTCCTGTTCACTGTGCTTCTCCACTGAACCACGTAGGGTGAAAAGTTTTATCACCGGCCACTAGATGGCAGCGTCTCACCACTGATGAGGCTGTGTTGGTTGACTGTGGAGTTAAGCTGTGGTCTGCAGCTCCCCGGTGAACGATTTGATAACGTTCTCCTTTCTTTGATCTTTATCCGGGTCCCGGCATCAATGTAACGGACGTTCTGCCCGTGAATCTTTTCCTGCGTTGTGTTCTTTGTGTGAGAGGCTTAGGGATGAGTCGGCACACGGGAACACTGTTCAATCATTTATTGAAGTGGGCTGCAATGGAGGCCACCTGCATGGAAACGAATGGTGGAATTGCCACAATAGGAAAACAGCGTCACATGTGTGCTCTCAATCACATCTCCACGTTGAGTTCGTGTCGTAAACTTCCATAAACAATATATTGCACAATAAACACATATTAAGGCACAATAAACACATACCTGCATGGAAACGAATGGTGGAATTGCCACAATAGGAAAACAGCGTCACATGTGTGCTCTCAATCACGTCTGTGGACAGAGAACACTAATGACTATATTGCCTCGGTGAAATACACCGACTAAGACCTTCAATTGTGCATATTATATAACCACACCGTTCGTCACAACACTAGCAAGCAATTATTATCGACATTCAATTCTTATACAAAATATATACAACAGTATGAAACACAATAGTGCGGCGCGCCACAGTAATACACATATCTCCACGTTCAGTTCGTGTCGTAAACTGAACCCAAACCGGAAGGCTGCTCCTAACACGCGCGAATACCTGACCCGGAAGTGCTACACTCTTGAACGTGAACTTTCCAAGTTACGTTCAAATAAAAGTGCCTTTGGTATAAAGAAATAATAAATAATAATAACCACTTGTAAACATTTGTAAACAGGATTTGATAACATTTCAATCCGTAATAAAATAATAAACAGGATTTGGTGACATTTCAAACCCCAATAATAATAATAAACAATGGCCAATTGACCTGGTTACACAGCTCGTTTATTTTGACAGAGTTAAAAAAATGTCACTAGTATCATTATATTAAATTAGCGGACGTGCAGCTGGACAAGCCCTGGCTCCACGATGACCACTTCTTACAAGAGGCGCCACCGCCTGGGAAAATGCGTATTGCACACCTGGTATTAGAAGAAAAAAATTTGGGAAGGGGGTCAACATATTCTTAAATAATAGCGCTGCCCGAGGCGGGGCATGATACAGTCAACATATAGCAAAAGAGAGAGCGAGAGAGAGCTCCCGTTCTACAGTCAATATACAGTGTACAGAGAGAGAGAGAGAGAGAGAGACACATTGGAAAGAAATTGAAATGCTATTTGGCCCTAAACAGAGAGTACACAGTGGCAGAATACCTGAGCACTGTGACTGAAGATCCTTGAGCACAGCCTAGCCATCGAGAAAGGCCACCATAGGCAGACTGTGTGTGTTAGAAAGAGAGAGAGAGAGAGAGAGAGAACATGTGTGTTTGTCATGTGTGTGTGTGTTAGAGAGAGACTAGAGCATGTATGAGAGATTCAAAAGGACAAAGATCAACACTTAAATCCAAGAGAGAGAGAGAGAGAGAGAGAGAGAGAGAGAGAGAGAGAGAGAGAGAGAGAGAGAGAGAGAGAGAGAGAGAGAGAGAGAGAGAGACACATTGGAAAGAAATTGAAATGCTATTTGGCCCTAAACAGAGAGTACACAGTGGCAGAATACCTGAGCACTGTGACTGAAGATCCTTGAGCACAGCCTAGCCATCGAGAAAGGCCGCCATAGGCAGACTGTGTGTGTTAGAAAGAGAGAGAGAGAGAGAACATGTGTGTTTGTCATGTGTGTGTGTGTTAGAGTGAGACTAGAGCATGTATGAGAGATCCAAAAGGACAAAGATCAACACTTAAATCCAACAAGAAGAGGGTCTATACCAGAGAAACCAAAGCAGCAAGGAGCCAATGGCCGACATCAGCTAAATAGGCTAGCCAGGTAATGTGACACCAGGCCACACACAGCTTTGGCCAACGGCCCAACGCTACCCAAGCTACACAAACGACCATTCACACACAGCACATGTCGTATCTCCAAATGTTGTGAAGTAGCATATGTTTTGCCTGGAAAAAAACATCGTTATTAACAACATTCGGGAGGGGAAGGAAGGAAGAGTGGGGTAATGTCATGACATTTTCATTAATCTTACCTGCACAAAAGGAACGCAGGGCGAAAGGCCGCAACACAGGTCTCCACGTTGACGAAAGGCCTCTCGCTGTTGGGACAAATAAGCTATGGCCAGAGCCTTGTCATGGTGCAGGCCCGACTACATCTTCTGTCAAAGATGATGTCGTAGTCAGAGTGCCAGGGCCTGCTATTCTCAAGGCTAACTGATAGCATCAAACGAACGTTCCCAGCTGACGCTAAACAGCTAACTGGCTAACAGTTAGCTCAATCAGGCACCTGGCTGTATGTAGCCGCATAGCTTGCTTCTGCGTTCTGCAAGCTATGCGGCTACATACAGCCAGGTGCTCTCACCAGGCACACACCGTTAGCTACTAGTAGTACTATATTAGCTAGTCGACCAGTTTGGCTCCAGAGAGAGAGAAAGAGAGATAGGTCAGGTCCACGGCGGGAATATAATCATAGGTTGACTCACCATAACGCAGTATCAACGCGGCGCCAATGGTAAAGTTGGAAGGAGACTTTCTTGGCCCACGGTGTAATTTCTTCTTCTTCTTCTTCGAGTACTTTCCGGCAGACTGGACACCTTTCGGCGTATTGCTGCCTAACAGATTTATCTGCTCACAAGTTCTCTTCTCCTTCTTTTGAAAAGACATCCACTCGCCTCGCTCCTCTGAATAGCGCTGAATTAGATCATCCCTGTACCTCGTGTGTCCGAGAAGAGCCCGGAAACACTATCCTAAAATCTGTAGAGCAGCAAAGCCGCAGAAACCGGAACACTGCAGTCTGCAGAGCCGCAGAGGCAGGAACAAGTCAGACACATTCTACAAACGTGTCTAATGTGAAATATATAAGCATATAAGCAAAACTAGATTTTAGGTCTGTGATGAAAAAGGGCCTCGCGGGAAGGGGGGCCTCGCAAAAAATAAAAAAATAAATACATTTTTTTTTTTGCGAGGCCCCCCTTCCCGCGAGGCCCTGTGCGACCGCACTGCTCGCACACCCCCTGAGGCGGCCCTGGTAGTAGTATAAGTATAGTAGCATAGTATTGAGATATCCTTTCAGATATTATTTGAAGAGGTGTGTATTGAGTCGATGGTGGAAAATTGGCCGGGTTCCAGTCCGGAAAACGTGTTTGATAAGCTCCTACATTGAGGTCTAATGGTGGTGTAATTGATCATTTAGGAGCGCTTTGTAAATAAACATAAACCAATATTGATCATGTTGTGGAAATCCCCAAAATACGAAACCAAATAAGCCTGGTAGCTCTCAGTTTCCCTTTCCCAAGCCAAGTATTTCTTTGGGGTTTCAGTTTCCATGCAGTTTGTTCCGGGAGTTCCTCAGTCAAGCCTCCCTATCTTTTCCCTTTATGTGTGTAGAGACAAGGAAAGTTAGTAGCTCTACCTCCATCTGGTGGCTACTAAGTGTCCATGCAGTGGGATCTCTTCCCAGATGTCACAGGGCTCTCTATAAATCGTCCCTGTATAAATAAAGGTTAGAAGAACTACATTAAAAATACATTAAAATAATACCGTACATATCATCAGAACATGCTTAAATATTCTCAATACTAAAATACATCTATAAATGGTATCTTCCACTCTACAACGCAGACAAAATTGTGTGTCCCTCCTTGCTCCACGTAGCAGGGACATGTCACTTTGAGCGGAGTGGGAGGTTTTGAATGTAAAAAAAAAACATTTATGAAAGATAAATTACGAAAGACGAACAAAGTAGTGGTATATTGTTTACAATGCTTATTTCTATCTTTACTATAATTGTATTGCCTATATTTATGTCTTTCTACTATTACCCTGCCCATACCTGTACCCCCCCCCTCCCTCATGCTGCTATGACACTTATCTTATCTTATCTTATCTTAGACAGTATGATACAGTGGAAGAGAAGGGTATTCGATAAGAAGGTCTATGACACCATGTGGTGAAAGCCAGAAGTCTCTGGAAGCCACACGGCCGATCACCCTTCTTTCGTCCAGGGCTGCCCATATCGGTACGTGGAACGTGAGAACCATGTATGAGACGGGTAAGACATTTCAAGTAGCAGCAGCGATGAGGAACTATAATCTCACGCTGCTCGGAATAAGCAAGACAAGATGGACACAGTCCGGACAGAAACGACTGGCCTCAGGAGAGTTACTGCTGTACTCCGGACACAAAGAGGACAATGTCTCCCACACCCAAGGAGTAGCACTGATGCTATCTAAAACAGCACAGACATCGCTCATAGGATGGGAAGCCCATGGTCCAAGGATCATCACTGCATCCTTTCGAACCAAGAAGAAGAGGATCAATATGAACATCATACAGTGCTACGCTCCTACCAATGACAGCGAGGAAGCAGACAAAGATCAGTTCTACAACAGACTGCAGTCCATTATAGAAAAGCACCCAGAGAGAGACATCACAATCCTGATGGGAGACCTTAATGCCAAGATCGGAAGTGACAACAGGGGGTACGAAGAAATAATGGGAAGACACGGATTGGGATTAGGGGAGAGGCTGGCGGACCTGTGCGCTATGAACAACTTGGTCATTGGCGGCAGTGTTTTTCCCCATAAGAACATCCATAAGGCCACTTGGGTATCGCCAGACCACATAACCAAGAATCAGATTGACCACGTCTGTATCAGCAAGAAATTCAGGAGGTCCATGCAGGATATAAGAGTAAAGAGAGGATGGCCGTCTGCACTGATACAATTGGCTGTATCAGAGGGTGGGAGAAGCTGGCGGGGTGGGTCCGGGTCGTTGTAAACAGCGACTCCTACAGTTCGGTCGGGGCGCCTGCTAAGCGCGGATTGGACGTGAGGGGGATAGTGTGGTCCTCCCACACGCTACGCCCTCTCAATGAGAATCCGCGCTGCCAGGTGAAAAGAAGCGGTGATTGGCTGGACGTGTGTCGGAGGAAGCACGTGGTAGCCTCCACTCTCCCAAATGATCTGACTCTGGGGGGTAAAGCGCAGCGACCAGGAAGGGACTGGGAATTGGCATACGACTAACATTGGGATGGGAGAAAATCGGAGGAAAATGGAGGGGGAAAAAGTCCAATAAAAAAAAAAAAAGAGTAAAGAGAGGAGCAGATGTGGCTTCAGACCACCACCTTGTCGTAGCCAGCCTGAAGCTGAAGCTGAGAAAGAACTGGATGTCGGCACATACAACACACGACACAGGTACAACACAGCTTCCTTGAGAGATGCCAGTAAGCTGGAAGAGTTCAGAGTAACACTCAGCAACAAGTTCCATGTTTTACAGGAGCTGTTGGAAGAGGACGAGTGCACCCTGGAGAACAGTTGGAAGGAGATAAAAGAGGCAGTAACGTCTACCTGCCAGGACGTTTTTGATTGATTGAATAGTTTATTGGTTTAGAATGGAAAATCACACATATACATTTGATCACAATATGAAAACAGGTATACATTTTCTCCATTTACCAATAGGATTTCATAAAACACAATAAAGCCATAGGCTTGTTTCCATTGTGGTCCTTCATCATTGGTGTCAGTGGATTTATGTACTGGTGTGTGGACGTGGGTGTTTGTAGTGTCTGTATGTCAGGATGTGTGGTATAAAAACAAAAAAATACATACAATAATATTCCATTTTATAGACAATAAAAGAATAAAAAAGGAACAACACATATTAAAACCCTTTGTTCACTACTCCCAGCTTCTGCTACTTATGATCCACCTCTTTATAGCTAATTTAAAAGTGGAGAAGGGGCTTATGGTCTTCAACTCCATTGGTAGGCTATTCCATTGTACTGCTGCTGAATATAGGAATGCGTTTTGGCCTATTTTCCTATTGCATCTCACTGGGACGATGTAGTGCTCCCCCTGGTGGCGTGTACATCCCTTACCATGTTAAAATATCCACTGAGGTACTGAGGGACAGTATTCCCGAGTATCCTATGTGTTATGTTGAGTTTTATTTGAGAGACCCTTTTGAGGCTGTTAAATGTGTCTGTGTAAGGTAAGTCCTGGGATGGAGTTTTTAAATCATTCTAACTAATTTGTTCTGAGCTGTCTGTAGCCTACCTTTCAGTGCTACTATGATGCCAGTGTACCAGGAGGTGCATGCATAGTCATAATGACATTGGATCAGTGCCCCTGCCAGGACTTCCATTGCTGACCTGTTAATATAGGTGGACACTCTACAGAGACATTTTATTCTCTGATTGATCTTTGTGACCACCTTTTGTGCCATGCTCACCCCTGATAAGGTGTTGTCCAAAATACATCCTAAGTATGTGACTTCCTCCTTTGCTGTTAACTCGATATCTCCTACCACTACCTTGAACCCAGGAGACCTCTTAAGTTGTATGGCCGAGCCAAAAAGGATAGCTTCGGTTTTACCCAGGTGTAGGGATAACCTGTTTTCGACCAGCCAATGACTGATCTTGACAAGCTCTAGACTGAGTGACCTCTCTACTTCTCTTTTGTCCTGATGGGAGACCATGAGTGCAGCATCGTCCGCAAATAAAAACAGTTTACAATCACATGCAGTTTTCATGTCATTGATATATAAAAGAAATAAAAGTGGTCCTAAAATACTTCCTTGCTGCACCCCTTGGCCCCAAGAAGCACCAGCACAAGGAGTGGATCTCAGGGGACAGTCTGCGAAAGATCCAAGAGAGGAGGGAGAAGAAGGCGGCAGTGAACAACAGCCGGACAAGAGCAGAGAAGGCCAAGGCACAAGAAAGGTATGCAGAAGGAAACAAGCTAGTAAAGAAGAGCATCAGAGCAGACAAGCGAAGGTATATGGATGACCTGGCAACAGAGGCAGAGCAAGCAGCAAGAGAGGGGAATATGAGAGAACTGTACAGCATTACCAAGAAGCTGGCAGGAAAGTACAGCAAACCAGAACGACCTGTGAAGGACAAAGAGGGAAGACCGATAACAATGGGAGAGGAGCAACAGAAGAACAGATGGATCGAGTATTTTGAAGAACTTCTAAACCGGCCAGCACCACAGAACCCACCAGACATCGCACAGGCTGACACAGACCTACCTATAGCCTGCAACGCACCAACCAGGGAAGAAATTAGGAAGGCTATCAAGCAGCTGAGGAACGGAAAGGCTGCAGGACCAGACAACATCCCTGCGGAGGCACTGAAGTCAGATATAGAAACCACGGTGAAGATGCTCCACCCACTCTTCATGAAGATATGGGAGGAAAAAGACGTGCCAGGAGATTGGAAAGAGGGCTATCTCATCAAGGTCCCAAAGAAAGGCGACCTTAGCAATTGCACAAATTACAGAGGGATCACACTGCTATCAGTGCCAGGGAAAGTTTTTAACAGAGTCATCTTGAACAGGATGAAGGACCTCATCGATGCACAACTCCGCGATGAGCAAGCTGGTTTCCGCAAGGACCGATCCTGCACAGACCAAATTGCAGTGCTGCGCATCATCGTGGAGCAGTCGATAGAGTGGAACTCGCCCCTGTACATAAACTTTGTGGACTATGAGAAAGCCTTTGACAGCCTAGACAGAGAGACCCTCTGGAAGCTTCTCCGACATTACGGGGTGCCGACCAAGATTGTTTCCATCATCAGGAACTCCTATGAGGGACTGACATGTAAGGTGGTCCATGGAGGGCAGCTCACAGAGGCATTCCAAATGAGGACCGGGGTCAGACAAGGTTGTCTGCTCTCGCCCTTCCTCTTCCTGCTGGCCATTGACTGGATAATGAAGACCTCCACAGCACAGAGAAGGTACGGGATTCAGTGGACACCTTGGACGCAATTGGATGACTTGGACTATGCTGACGATTTGGCACTACTGTCGCACACCCAACAACAGATGCAGGAGAAGACCAACAACGTGGCATCCACTAACGCGCAAGTGGGACTCAACATCCACAAAGGCAAGACTAAGATCCTCAAGACCAATGCAGCAAACAACACCAATGCAATCATGCTGGATGGCGAGGCTTTGGAAGAAGTTGAAGCCTTTACCTACCTTGGCAGTGTTATTGACAAGCAGGGCGGCACAGATGCTGACGTTAGAGCACGAATAAGGAAAGCATGTACAGCATTCGTGCAATTACGGAACATCTGGAGCTCAAAAGAACTGACTTCCAACACCAAAGTCAGATTCTTTAACACCAACGTTAAGGCAGTCCTACTATACGGAGCAGAGACGTGGAGAACTACAGCTGCAACCATCAGGAAAGTGCAGGTCTTCATTAACAGCTGCCTGCGGAAGATCATCCACATCCGATGGCCAGACACCATCAGCAACTGCAAACTCTGGCAGAGAACAAACCAGCTGCCCGCAGAAGAAGAAATTAAGAAACGCAGATGGCGCTGGATAGGCCACACCCTGCGAAAGCCCGCAAGTACCATCACCAGACGAGCCCTAACATGGAACCCGCAGGGCAAGCGGAAAAGGGGCCGCCCGAGAAACACATGGCGCAGAGACCTGGAGGCAGACACCAAGACCATGAAGATGACCTGGAACCAACTGGAGAGAACAGCTCAAGACAGAGATGCTTCGAGATCACTTGTTGACGGCCTATGCCCCAGAAGGGGTAGCAGGCGTAAGTAAGTAAGTAACTAATGATACAGTGTGCGAACAAGTGGATGGCGGGTGGGGTATGTGGGCAAGGTTTGGGAAGTATGCTAGATTTAGCCAACCTGAGGATAAGATAAAAAAAGGGATCGGATCGGCAAAGCTATGCTGAGATAGTTGTAGTATTACAGGAGATTAACCAGATTGATTCATTCATGTTACATTAACACCCCCTATATTTCATTTAGTTTTTATCCCATCTCATTTGATTCAACCTCTTATTTACAGTTGTACAGCTCTGGCCTATATTTTATTTCATAATTATATTATTCTATTGTGCTTGGCTCATATTTCATTTTATTTTACTCCAACTCTTTATTGTATTATCTGTCTGTTAATGTCTGTCCGCTAATGTCGCACCGATAACATCCAAAGCAAATTCCTTGTATGTGAAAACTACTTGGCAAATACTTTGTTGATACATTTTTTGGAGAGTTTACATGCATGGCGCATGTAAACTCTCCAAAAAAGGTATCAACAAAGTTGGTTGGTTGGCTGTAGCCTCTCTCTAAAGACAAGCCTGAAACCTCGGCCAGCTAGACAAAGCTAGACTTCTCTGAGGACACCAATGCTCCGATCTAGCAAACCAGGAAGATGCTTACTGTATGTGTAGAGAGACCGCCCCATGGGATGCCCCTAAATATCCCTGTACTGTTATACTGTGGCAAACACAACTTTAAACATTTAATTTCAGTTCCTCAAAGAATGCACCACATACTGTATTTAGTCTTCCACTAATTCCAAATTTTTTAACTACTATGATTTATTTCAAAAAGAAATGTTTGCAGTAATACGCAATCTTTCATGCACTGTTAAAAACATGAAATGAACATAAAAATGTGCAACAAAAGTGCAACTAGGGCTAAAAACCCAATGAAATAAAATAATAATAAATAATATATGCTTCTTAGCAGATTTCTTAGCTTAACATAACAGTCCTAAGTTTGGGGGAACTAATGGGATAACTGGGGTTGCAACAAAAGGGCAACTAGGGCTAAAAACCCAATGAAATAAAATAATAATAAATAATATGCTTCTTAGCAGATTTCTTAGCTTAACATAACAGACCTAAGTTTGGGGGAACTAATGGGATAACTGGGGTTGCAACAAAAGTGCAACTAGGGCTAAAAACATAATGAAATAAAATAATAATAATAAATAATATATCCTTCTTAGCAGACTTCTTAGCTTAACACTTTAATCGCCGGAAACGCCGAAACTCGTCATTGCCCGCCATGCTCATTCTGCCGAAGACGCCGTAACACGTCTTTGATATCAATATTTCAAAAATCTGTGATCGAAATCATATTTCTCCTTCGGGGACCTGAGATATACTGCTGAGCTCCACTCAACTCTCTAACGGTTCAAGAGCGCCATCTGGTGGCCGATCGGCAGATCGCCCAACAGGAAGTGACGCGCCAAACAGGAAGTGCTCACCCATATTTCGTCCGGGCACTCGCGATCGTTAGCAGGACTCCATCTCGACACACTGGATAATCAATCGCTCGCCCTAACTCAATAAACAACGTTATTTGGACGTATATAGTATTATACAACCTGGAAATGGTTCATCTAGATCAACATCCCATAATAGAAAACTGTCTACTCCAAGCTGATCGCCCAACGGCCCGAGGAGACTGGGGTAAGTTTCAGCGTTTATTATTACCGTGTTCGATATAAACTGCTCTGATGATCATATCACCCACACTAGATGAATCATCTAACGTTGCCCACGGAATTATAAACGACCCCCCGCCCATCCGGTCAACATCAGATGATAAGTAGTAACTTCTAGAACCACCTCCAGTTGAAATTTTTTATCTGGCACCGATCGCTATCAAACTGTATTTCATCATCAATATAATGCATTTGGGGCTATAAATCAAGTTCTGGAGAAAGCTGCAGAAAACGATAAAAACATACTTATACTTTAGACCGTATTTTAGTATGAATATGTGAATGAAAAAGTATAACGTTGCTACACCCTGAACAATAGATATAGGACATTGAATGGGCCATAATAATGTCAATTTAGCAATACAATTTAAAAAGTTATAGCCCTGCAAAGAAGGGGAACTTCTCCATAGACAAATAGAGATGGCGAGGGATGGTAAATTATGAATTTAACCATGGCGATCAAAGTGTTAACATCCCAGGGAACTAATGGGATAACTGGGGATTTTGTTTGCTCCTGACAAGTCTCAAAGTCTGGGGTGATGGTAGACAAAGCAACTCTGAGGTCATGCTCAATGTCCAATCTGTTCCTCTGCTTTGTCTTCAGCTGGACCAGAGCTGAGAAGCCACTTTCACAAAGATACTGTAGGTAGTAAAATAAAAAAATAAATAAAAAAATTAAAAACATTTTTTAACGTATTTTTTTATTTTTATTTTTTTACACACATCCGCGTCCGCAATGGGCCTGGTCTACAAGATACACTACACGACTAAGGTACCCATGTACATGTCAAAATACTTCCCAAAGGTCAGTGAATACCACGACCACAACAGAGGGAGCTCCACAAATCATGTTAAACCCAGATTCGGCTCAAACAAGGGACTAAACACGTTTTGCCATTAAGCCACATCAATGTGGAATGCCCTACCCACAGCTGTAAAGGAATGTGAATCACTACCCACCTTCAAAACCACTCTCAAAGAGCACCTACGGGAGACTGCAATTCGAAACTGGCTGTTATGGTTTGATACCGACCCCAAACGCACGACACAAGAGAGTAGGAATTCAGAGTTGCCAAATACGAGGGCTTGTTTATTTGATACTAAATATAAAGAGTACAGGAAGGCAAGTCAACGAGACAGGTACATAGGACAAGGGGCAAAGTTCCGCTGCTCTGCAGCTTCTCCCGTGATGGTAGTCTTGGGGATAGCAGGTGTTGACGTCTGAACCGATCTGCAGAATTCTCTCGGCAGAATCTCAGATGTGTTGCGAGACCGAGAGAGGGAGAGAGGGAACGAGTCAACACAGTGCAGTTTGAACGAGCAGGAGAACAGGGTGAACAATTCTTCGTGTAATTTAAACACAGTGAGCACAATTCCAAAACAGCCCAAGTGAATCTCTTCGTGTAATACACACAGTGAGCAAAACTCCAAACACAGTCCCAGTGAATATCTTCGTGTAATGTACACACCGTTAGCAAAAATCCAAACACAGTCCCAGTGAATATCTTCGTGTAATATACACACAGTTAGTGAAGTCCAAAACAATCCAATAGTGAAATAATATCTTCGGTGTGAGCAACACACAGAGGGAGATGGAAGGTCCCAAAAATATTATCCCATAAGGGAACAAGCAAAAATAGAAAAGCTGGGTGAGTGACTGTCTGACAAAAGGTGGTAGTCTTCAGTGTAATAGACAGTCAATAAAAACTCACCCAGACGTAATGCGTAAAGGTGCTGGAACAAACAGCGGAGCGAGGGCGCGCCACGGGAACAGGTGTCCAAGGGAAGGCTTCTTGGAAATTCCTGGAGATAGCACAAGGAGCAAAAGCAGCAGCAGCAGCAACACGGGGAAATGCAACCAGAGAAAAATCAAGACGATCCAACAAACTTAGAGTGGAGAAACGGGGTATAAATAATAAGGGATCGATTGATTGAAAGGCAGTGACAGCTGGGGAATGTGATTGAAAAGCGTGCGGTCCTGAGAGAACCAATCAGCGACGTCTCTGATGACGTCACTGGGGAGAAGCGTGTGAATGAGGGAATTGAAATAATTAACAGAAAAACAAATGAAAACAGAGCGAGGGTGGTTAAAGGAACAGAACGAGTGAGAGAGCAAGGACAGAAACCTCACAGTACCCCCCCCTCCACGGGAGCCACCCGGCGACCAGGCCGACCCGGTTCGTCAGGATGGGCTCGATGGAAGTCAGTGATCAAGCCGGGATCCACGATGAGCTGCCGGGAGACCCAGCTACGCTCCTCAGGGCCGTAACCCTCCCAGTCCACCAGGTATTGGAACCCCCGGCCCCGCCGACGAACGCCCATCAACCGGCGGACCTGCCACTGGTGGTGACCATCCACCAACACGGGAGGCGGCGGATCAGGAGCTGGAGGCATAAGGGGACTGAGGGAGACGGGCTTAACCCGGGAGACATGGAACACGGGGTGGATGTGCATGGATGCAGGAAGCTTCAGGCGCAGGGCCGCCGGACTGAGTACCTTTAGGACCTCGAAAAGGCCCGACGAAGCGGGGGTTGAGCTTCTTGGCCGAGGACCGTAACGGGAGGTCCTTTGCGGAGAGCCACACCCTCTGCCCAGGGCGGTAAGTCGGCGCAGGAACCCGGCGCCGGTCGGCACCACGACAGGCGCGCTCAGATGTTCGGAGCAGCGCGGTCCTGGTGATCTCCCAAACTCGTCGGCAGCGGTCGAGGTGGACCTGCACGGAGGGAACTGCCACTTCCGTCTCCTGTGCGGGGAAAAGAGGGGGCTGGTAGCCCAGGGAGACCTCAAAAGGGGAGAGGCCGGTGGCGGAACTGACCAGTGAATTGATGGAGTATTCAACCCAGGGAAGGAAACGGCTCCAGGATGCCGGTCTCTCGGCTGCCACACACCGAAGAGCTGACTCTACGCTCTGGTTCATCCTCTCCGTCTGCCCGTTTGTCTGGGGATGATAGCCAGAGGAGAGACTGACCGTTGCCCCCAACCCTTTGCAAAAATCCCGCCATACCTGGGAGGTGAACTGGGGCCCCCGGTCAGAGACGATGTCCTGGGGAAAGCCATGAAGGCGGAACACGTGGTGCGTCAGGAGGTCCACCGTCTCGGCCGCTGAGGGAAGCTTGGAGAGGGCCACGAGGTGGACCCCCTTGCTGAATCGATCCACCACGGTCAGAAGGCAGGTGTTCCCCTGGGAGGAGGGTAGACCAGTGACGAAGTCGAGCGCCACATGTGACCATGGACGGCTCGGAATGGGAAGTGGCTGCAAGAGCCCGGAGGGTGCCTGGTGAGAGGCCTTGCTGCGGGCACAGACCGCGCAGGCCAATACGAACTCCTTGACGTCGTTCCGCATGGTGGGCCACCAGAAACGACGAGCCAGGAAGGAGAACGTGCGATGGACGGCTGGGTGGCAGGCGAACCGGCTGGTATGGCCCCACAGCAGTACCTGGGACCGGACAGAGTCGGGGACGAAGAGACGATTCCTAGGGACGTTGCTTGGAGCACGATGGAAGCGCAGGGCACGCCTCACCACACCCTCGATGCCCAAGGTGATGGCTCCAACCACTCGGGCCTCCGGGAGGATGGGAGAAGGGTCCTCAGAGGGTGGAGCCCCCTTGGAGTGCATCCGGGACAGGGAGTCGGCCTTCGTGTTGCGGGAACCGGGGCGGAAGGTCAGCGAGAAGTCGAACCGACTGAGGAAACTGGCCCATCTCGCCTGCCGACCGTTGAGGCGCCTGGAAGCGCGGATGAACGTCAGGTTCTTGTGGTCCGTCCAGATGGTAAAAGGCTCCTCGGCACCCTCTAGCCAATGACGCCACTCTTCCAGCGCAGCCACGACCGCCAGCAGCTCCCGATTGCCGGTGTCGTAGTTCCTCTCGGCGGGGAGGAAGCGACGCGAGTAGAAGGCGCAAGGATGCACCTTCTGGTCTGAAAGAGAACGTTGGGATAGGACAGCGCCCAGGCCAGAATCCGAGGCGTCCACCTCCACGATGAACTGTCTCTTGGGGTCAGGGTGGAGCAGGATAGGGGCGGAAGTGAACCTTCCCTTGAGGGAGCGGAACGCAGCGCATGCCGCTGGGGACCAGTCGAACGGCAGAGCGGGGGAGGTCAGCTTGGTAAGTGGCTCCGCCACTTGACTGTAGTTCCGGATGAACCTTCGGTAGAAGTTGGCGAACCCGAGGAAACTCTGTAACTCCTTCCGAGTGGTGGGTTCTGGCCAATCCTCCACAGCCTGGATCTTGCGAGGATCCGCTCGGGTCAAGCCCTTCTCAACGATGAAGCCCAGGTAGTCGACGGAGTTGGAGTGAAAACGGCACTTCTCCGCCTTGACGAAGAGCCGATTGTGGAGGAGGCGCTCCAGCACACGGCGGACATGCAGGATGTGTTCCTCGAGGGTCCTGGAAAAGATGAGAATGTCGTCCAGGTACACCACCACGAACACCTCCAGCATGTCACGGAGGACGTCGTTCATGAGTGCCTGGAATACCGCCGGGGCGTTGGTGAGGCCGAACGGCATTACAAGGTACTCGTAGTGGCCCCTGGGGGTCTTGAAGGCGGTCTTCCATTCATCGCCCTCACGGATACGGACAAGATGGTAGGCACTTCGGAGGTCCAGCTTGGTGAAGAACGAGGCCTGGGTCAGTGGCTCGAAGGTGGAGCTCATGAGAGGTAGGGGGTATTTGTTCTTGATGGTGATCTCGTTGAGCTGACGATAGTCGATGCAGGGTCGCAGGTCCCCATCCTTCTTACCAACAAAGAAGAACCCGGCCGCCACCGGGGAGGAGGAAGGCCGAATGAGTCCTGCTTCCAATGACTCAGAGATGTAGAGATCCATCGCCTTCTTCTCCGGGACAGTCAGACTGTAGAGGCGGCTGCCGGGAAGGGGAGCCCCTTGGCGGAGGTCGATGGCGCAGTCATAGGGGCAGTGAGGTGGAAGGGCCTGAGCCCTGGTCTTACTGAATACCTCCAGGAGGTCGTGGTACTCGGGAGGAATGGACGAGGGGTCCGGGGGCAACTCACCAGCCGGCCTCCGGGGCGGGGGACAGGACGCCGCCTGCAGACAGCAGGCGTGACAGGAGGAGCTCCAGCCCCTGATGGTACCGGAGGACTAGGCGATGTGGGGCTCGTGCAGCGCGAGCCAGGGCCTACCCAGGACCACCGGGACAAGGGGGGATTGGGTAATGAGGAACTGGATTCTCTCGACGTGGTTCCCAGCGATGGTCAGCACGACTGGGCCGGTGCGTTGAGAGATGTCGGCCAGGCGGTGTTGGTCCAACGAAAAGATCTCCAAGGGCCTCACAAGGTCCTCAAGAGGTATGTTGGCTCGGGTGGCAAACTCGAAGTCGAGGAAGTTCTCGTCTGCCCCAGAGTCGATGAGGGCCTCCACCGTGGCACGTTGGTCCCCCCAGGCCAGGGTGACGCTCATCAGATGGTCAGGTGGTGCGCGGCGCTGGGAATGGGAAAAACGGCTCACCAGGATCTCCCGGGGTCTCGGTGAGCCTGATCTTTTGGCCGGGTAGGGCAGTCGGCGATACGGTGTCCCGCACCTCCGCAGTAGAGGCAGAGACCGGACCTGAGCCTTGCCT
The DNA here is from genome assembly GCF_963971535.1 of Notolepis coatsorum. Classification (NCBI taxonomy): domain Eukaryota; kingdom Metazoa; phylum Chordata; class Actinopteri; order Aulopiformes; family Paralepididae; genus Notolepis; species Notolepis coatsorum. The sequence continues at coordinate 309,357,891 of NC_140165.1, read as the reverse complement.
CACGCTCCGCCTGGCTCAGATGAGAGCGTCCCAGCTGCATGGGTTCCTCCTCGCGAACCGGACGGGGAAGCCTGTTACCACCAGTAGTGTTGGGGACGGGGCGTCCAGGAGTCCGGGGTGCTTCAGGAGGTAACAGTCGGGTCCTCTCGCGCCTTCTCTCCAGGAGGCGTCCGTCAATACGGATGACAAGGCTAAACAGCTCTTCGAGGGAGTCGGGCAACTCCCGGGTAGCGAGCTGGTCCCGAACTGCGTCACTGAGCCCCCTCAAGAAGGTTAGGCGAAGAGCAGGTTCGTTCCATCCACTCTCCACCGCCGCCAGTCGAAACTCCATGACATAGTCCATCACCCTGCCGCTCCCCTGTCGGAAGGTCCCCAACCGGGCTCCAGGGTCCAGACCTCGGGCTGGATGGTGGAACACTCTGCGGAGCTCCGCCACGAAGTCTGGGTAGGAAAACAAAAAATCTGCTTCCATTGCCCAGGAGGAAGTGACCCACTGGGCAGCATGGCCTGAAAGTAGGTTTGTTATATAAGCCACTTGGGACCCATGAGCAGAAAAACGGCTTGGTTGATGACGGAAAACCAACTCACATTGCATGATGAATGTGGCACACTCCTCGGGATTACCGTCGAACAGCCGTGGGACGGAGAGACGGGGTTCCCGAGATGCGAGATCTGCTGGGGCTGCGGGGAATGTTCCTGAAGGGTGTGAGAGATTAAAGGTATTAACGGTGTCGCCCAGCGAGTGAAGCTGAGCGAGAATCTCGGACTGTTGTCCCGCCATAGCGGCCATTGAACCCTGCATAGGCAGGACCTGATCCCTGAGGTTCTGCACCGCAGCCGCAGCCCGCTCTAATTGGAGACCATGATCCCTGGTCAACTCGACTTGAATTGCAAGTGCGGTTCTGACCCTCTCTGTGTCGGCTGGGGTCGTCATATTGGTTGGATCGTAATGTTATGGTTTGATACCGACCCCAAACGCACGACACAAGAGAGTAGGAATTCAGAGTTGCCAAATACGAGGGCTTGTTTATTTGATACTAAATATAAAGAGTACAGGAAGGCAAGTCAACGAGACAGGTACATAGGACAAGGGGCAAAGTTCCGCTGCTCTGCAGCTTCTCCCGTGATGGTAGTCTTGGGGATAGCAGGTGTTGACGTCTGAACCGCTCTGCAGAATTCTCTCGGCAGAATCTCAGATGTGTTGCGAGACCGAGAGAGGGAGAGAGGGAACGAGTCAACACAGTGCAGTTTGAACGAGCAGGAGAACAGGGTGAACAATTCTTCGTGTAATTTAAACACAGTGAGCACAATTCCAAAACAGCCCAAGTGAATCTCTTCGTGTAATACACACAGTGAGCAAAACTCCAAACACAGTCCCAGTGAATATCTTCGTGTAATGTACACACCGTTAGCAAAAATCCAAACACAGTCCCAGTGAATATCTTCGTGTAATATACACACAGTTAGTGAAGTCCAAAACAATCCAATAGTGAAATAATATCTTCGGTGTGAGCAACACACAGAGGGAGATGGAAGGTCCCAAAAATATTATCCCATAAGGGAACAAGCAAAAATAGAAAAGCTGGGTGAGTGACTGTCTGACAAAAGGTGGTAGTCTTCAGTGTAATAGTTACACACGAAAAACGGAATAGATCAAGACAGTCAATAAAAACTCACCCAGACGTAATGCGTAAAGGTGCTGGAACAAACAGCGGAGCGAGGGCGCGCCACGGGAACAGGTGTCCAAGGGAAGGCTTCTTGGAAATTCCTGGAGATAGCACAAGGAGCAAAAGCAGCAGCAGCAGCAACACGGGGAAATGCAACCAGAGAAAAATCAAGACGATCCAACAAACTTAGAGTGGAGAAACGGGGTATAAATAATAAGGGATCGATTGATTGAAAGGCAGTGACAGCTGGGGAATGTGATTGAAAAGCGTGCGGTCCTGAGAGAACCAATCAGCGACGTCTCTGATGACGTCACTGGGGAGAAGCGTGTGAATGAGGGAATTGAAATAATTAACAGAAAAACAAATGAAAACAGAGCGAGGGTGGTTAAAGGAACAGAACGAGTGAGAGAGCAAGGACAGAAACCTCACACTGGCCCCTGTAAATGTCCAAACCCAACCCCCTCCAATGTACAATTCCCCCTCCCCCACCCAACCATCTCCAATGTACAGTTACCCCCCCCTCCCCTCCCCACCCCAACTACCCAACCTCCTCCAATGTACAGTTTCTATATACTCTCTTTTTAGACTATTTTTGTATCATAAACAGTACTGTATATTTGTAGATCTGGTATGTCATAAATGTCTAGATGCAACAGTACTGTCTACCTGTATGTCATGTATGTCATATATGTTATGATGAATTGAAAATGGGGGACCCTGATGTAAACAAGACGAAAGTCTTTCTCTGGTCTGCATCCCCTTAACAATTGTATGTATTGAGCCGTACTGTATTGTACCCATTCTGCAATCTGTTAATACAATTTTCAATCAATCAATCAATCAAGTCGTTTCTATTGTTACAACATATCACCAAAGTGTTGTCATCAAAACAAAAACACAAACAGTATTATGGCAAATGACCTGCGTGCCCATCCTTTTTGTGTCGATGCAGTTATATACAGTAGACATGCAGGATGATTACACAGTGGTTAGTTATAAAGACATGCAGGATGATTACATAGTGGATAGTTATTAAGACATGTAGGCTGATTTATAAAAAAGAACAGTGTCACAAACAACAATAAGAAGAACTTGAGGGTGCTATAGCTCCCCCTAGGATGACCATAGCACCCATATGATATGAGTTAGATTCAACACATTATACCTTGTTTATGAGTCTCATCTTGCATGTCTATGCATTCCTATAAATCTTGGAGCACCCTCGCAAGAAAGAATCTGCCAAAATCCTAATGGAATATCTCACAAGCTGCATCATTTAGATCCATCCATTTCAATCCATTCAGTAAAACATTATTGGCAGTTGTCGTCATCCTAAGAAAGACATATTCGAGACCCCTGAAGAGAATGGTGACACAAAATAATTAATATAATTGTATTTTTATTCATTTTTTGCCTTTTCTATATTTTTCACCCATCCCAATTTAGTCGTTATGCCAATTCCCTTAATGTTCGTTGTGCGCATTCCCCCAGATCCCTTCCCTGCTGAACAGGCGCCCCGACCGAGTAGGAGTCGCAGTTTACAACGACCAGGACCCATACCCCACCGGCTTCCCACCTGCTAACACTGCCAATTGTGTTAGTAGGGACGACTGACCAAGCCGGAGGTACCGCTGACAGCTGGATTCGATCCCAGAGTCTCTGCGGTGGAAGGTGAGTGGTTAGTCCACTGTTAACCTCTTAACCTCTTAAGCCCGACGGGCCCGGACCGGACCCAAAATGACATGACGTCATAAATCCATGTCTACAGACTGTATGGATTAATGTTGCGTTTTCTTTTCAAATGTAGCCAAGAGTAAATAATAATAATAATAATAATAATAATAATAATAATAATAATAATAATAATAATAATAATAATAATAATAATAATAATAATAATAATAATAATAATAATAATAATAATAATAATAATAATAATAATAATAATAATAATAATAATAATAATAATAATAATAATAATAATAATAATAATAGATATTTATATAGCACTTACTCTGTGAGATCTCAAGGTGCTTCACAGCAGAAGGAAAATTAAATAAAAAATGTAATAAAAGGTTTAAAACATGAAAACATTAAAATGAATAAAATAAAAACATGATTAAAAAGGTTTAAAACATAAAAACATTTAAAATGAATAAAATAAAATAAAAACACATAAAACATAGGAGCAGATTAAAAAACAGGCCCTAGTGGAAGGCAGAGTAAATAAATTGGTTTTAAGGCTGGCCTTGAATGCAGCAAGGGAGACTGAGGCCTTGATTCCACAGGCGGCCAGTGTGGAAAAAGCATGGTGCCCCATGGTTGACAGCCTAGTGCGTGGGATGGCGAGGAGGTTTTGGCTGCCAGACCTGAGTGGACTGGATGCAGGTTGAGGGGAGAGGAGATCCTGGAGATAGGTCGGGCCGGAGTGATTTATGGCCTTATAGACCAGCAGGAGAACCTTGAAGCTGATCCGCTGGTTTATTGGCAGCCATAGGGAATGGAGGATAGCACTCGAAGGAAATCAAAAATGTGGGCCCACTATACCAAACAATAGTCCTATACTAATGCCGGCATAGAATGTGTATGGGGTACCCCTATGAACTGTAGTTAGCAACCATTAGCTTCGCCCGTAGGCCGAACCACACTGTGTACTGTGTAATAGATCTGGAGCATCGACGCTCTATTTGTACTCAACCAAAATGGCGGCCTCGCCGTGCCACCACCGTCCAGGTAGCAAGATGCCGTCGAACGCTCTCGTCGCGGGCGCTAGCAAGCGGGGCTGAAGCAGAGGGGCAGTAGCTGGCTGAGAACGCGTGCTGGGTGATGGCGACCTCTGCTGGACGGAAGAACTCCCGTGCTTGGCTGTCGACCGCCGGTGCAGAGCAGACGTTGACACGCCGGCGAAAGCGCTGAGTCGACGCGCATCCATACACTTGCCCTACCTTACACTGAAGCTACTCTCTGGGTCCCAAACAGCCCCCCTGCTAGCCGTGATATATAATGACGCAGGGTGTCTCTAAACACCGGTCCTCTTCAAGCCACGCTGGCGGGACACCTCACTAGAGGGAATATCTTTAACTTAAGCCACACTTGGCTATACCACATTTCTTCTAGGATAACTCGTTGTATCACTAGGGTTATTCCGTGGGGAAAACATGCAACGCTCCACTACGGTTACTTTTCTAGAATAACCCGTAATATACTCAAATTCAATACGTTCGCCCGTGTAGTCCACACAACGGGGGCTCTGTCGAGACACGTCTGATCACATCAACGTCCACACTCGAAGAGGTTCGTTCTCCCTCTTCCGTCTCCATTCACTTGCTTCCTCCCCGTCGCTCTCGTACGCTCTCTGCCTGCCACCGCCCCCTGCTGGTCGCCAACTAGCCACACAGGGAAACTGGGTGAGTGAATATGATCCAGTGATACTGTTCATAATCCATATTCCAGCCGGTAGAACAAGGAGAAGCCTGCGTCATTGTTTGAGGGAATATTAATGGAAACTAGTTAGTATGTCTTGGTGCACCAGGGGAGATAAAAGGCAAGTCAGCACTTCTGAATAATAGCCATATTTTCAGGGTGCTACAAGTGCAAAATATTTCACTATAATATAAAAAAAATAAAAAAATAATAATAAAAAAATAAATGTTTTAATGCTGCCCCTGTGCCAATGAAAAGGGGCCTTACCACTTTGCAATTCAGATATAGCCTTCCTCTAGTGTAATAGGTGTATCTAACTGTTTAGCGTCTTCCTCTGAAAGTTTAGGTAAGTTAATTTGATCAAGAAATGTATCCAGTTTTATTATGATCGAAGATCACTTCTGACTTGTACAGGTTGGAGTAAAACGTACGGAAAGTCTCGTTGATTTTTTTGGGGTCTGTAATAACAAGTCCCTGTTGGTCCTTAATGGCAGGGATATCAGCAAATTGTTCAGTGGATCTTCATAGCTAGTAGGTGACTAGGTTTAGAACCATGAAAGTAATAATGTTGTCTTGTTCTGCGTATTTGAAATTCAGATTGTTGTCTTAAAATGGAGTTAATCTCCTTTTTCAACACTTTAATTTGAGACTCCAGTTGACACGAGTAGTTGCGTTGTAACGAGGAGAACAATGAAGAGTGAAGCACTTACAGCTCTACCAATTTGGATTGACGTTTCTTGCGGAGGTTGGAGGCAGACAGTAGTGTTGTCCTTGATAAAACCCTTTACCGATCTCCATAACGTTCTGGGGTCTTGTACCGAACACGCATTAATCTGCAGGAATTCACTGAGTTTATTTTTGAATTGTAGATTGAATTAATTGTTTTTCAACAGTGTCGAGTTAAAGCGCCATCTTGGGGCTCGGGATGTCATTCTACTGAATGAGCCCTTTAGGAGTAAATAGTTGTGATCTGACAGTGCAATGGGTCCCAATTCAACGTCAAAGCTATCAAATAGTCTAGGGGATGCAAAAACATAATCTATTCTAGAAAATGTCCTGTGTCTTGCTGAGAAAAAGGAGTACTCTCGCGCAGTTGGGTTGAGCGATCGCCACAAATCATTTACTCCTGTATCCTTGGCCCAGGCCTGTAGTGCAGTAGAGGCCTGTGTCTGGTCATGGGATGTGGTGAGACTAGATTTATCAATCGAGGGATCCCAGATGGCATTCAAATCCGCACCAATTATAAATGAATACCCAGGGAGATCTAACATCGCTCTAGTGAGTGAAGCGTAGAAGTTAGCGTCGTAAACATTAGGGGCGTAAGCCGCTACCAAAGCAATTTTCCTGTTACAGTAATCTATTTTAGCAATAGTTACTCTGCCATCTGTATCAGACCATACATCCAACAATTTAACATTCAACTTCCGTTTCACTACTATAGCTACACCACAGGATTGAGTTCCAAAAGATGAGTAGCTTATGTTTTGATATATTTTATCCGCCAGCTTTACATTGTCAGCCAATAAAAGGTGCGTTTCACTTAAAAGAGCCACATCAACCTGTTGTCTTTTCATCCATGTAAGCACGCTTTTGCGTTTATGTTGTATATTAAGACCCCCTGTATTCCAAATCAAGATATTTAAATTAGCCATAGTCTAAACAGGTTGCAGTATTCCTGTGTGTAATTCGTCTGGAGTAGCAGTTCATAATAGATATATATCCAACTGTTAAGGTCCTGTTGAGATCCGAGCTTGAGCATAAAAACAAACATATTAAATAAACATACATATAATCCCCTATTCCCGCCCCCTCCCACCCTTTAAAATACACAACCAGTATCCCCATATCGATATCGATCCCCATAGCAATTCAACCATAACTCCCCCATGCAATTTGCCATAGGGTCTAAAACTATCAATTCTACCATTAGTAGATTATTCTCAGTGGCTTGGCCACTCTCCCGGTAAATAAAAAAGGAGATAAAAAAATAAAAGATGCCTCAAAGAGTAAAGTACATTCACTTAAACCTTATACGAACTTGGCTAAGTTTAAACACACCGTAGAAATAGAAAGGAAAGGCATTGGAGCTAAATTAAAGATGCCTCAAAGAGTAGAGTACATTCACTTAAACCTTAAAATAACTTGGCTAAGTTTAAACACATAGAAGAAATAGAAAGGAAAGGCAATGGAGCTATTGCAAAAGAAAAGAAGGAGGTTTAAATACGTGTATGCAGTACGTCCACCAGGACAGGGGTGGGCGATGTTCCACTGTGAAGACTGTTGTTTCCTCCGAAGGTGACCTATGCCATGTGTGTAGTCCACAGAACGCATGTTAGAGTTCCAGAATATTCTATTTTATTTTAATAAAAGTGCCATTAGTCCATCGTATCAGGAGAGGGCGCTGTGCAGCAGCTCGTCTGATATTCTAGCATCTTCTGTAATGTTCCATTATGTCTGGCCAAAGCATCCAACGTGTCAACAACAGGAATGTGCTCGAAATGTCAATAGATCTCGAAGTCCAATACAAATGTACACACACGGGGAAAACATCAAAATAATAATAAAAAGAACCTCCGGAGGTTGCCCAGTCATGGCCCAACACAATGACTTGCATAAAAATCATAGATCATTAAACAGTGCTAACGTTAATCTCCCCAGCCTTGGTGGACGTTCAATAGCTTAAACAAAACAAAACAACCAAAATGGACCAAACCCCCCTTATATCAGATGTAGCGAACCATTAAAATAAAGTATCTAGACGATATCCAGCGTCACATAGTTAACCTATTTATGAATCAAGGTTATCAAAATGTATATGACGCCGTTTGGTGTTTAAGCCATAACGAAGTATTCAGAAAAAACAGTATACTGTAGCCTATTTAGACGAGGTGTCCTCCTGGTTCTTCAAGAAGGCTTCAGCTTCATCAGGCGAGGAAAAATACTTCCTCACTCCGTCTGTTTTGGCGATGGACAGCCTCGCAGGGTACCGTCGTGTAGGTCTGAAACCTTGCCTGTAGAGTAGGGACATCACGGTCTTGTAACGGGACCGTTGTTCCACAACTTCGGGGCAGTAATCTTCATAGAAATAGACTGTTTGCCCTCTGTATGTCAGATTACCATTCTTCCGTGCCTCTCGAATAATTCTTTCTTTTATTCCAATTTGACGTAAGCTAGCAATAACTACTCTAGGTTTGTTGTTGTTTGGAGCACCAATTCTGTAACATTGATCCACTTCAAGTATTCAGAAAAAACAGTATACTGTAGCCTATTTTCCTTCACTAGATCTGCTAAACTCACCCTGGTCCAGATGACTGTCCTGCCGCTATTTGATTTTAGCGATGTAATCTACCGCTTGGCCCGTAAAGGTGATCTAGAGCGCTTAGATATCCTATATCACTCCGCCATTCGCTTCGCTACCAATGCCCCCTACAGGACCCACCACTGCAAGCTATACTCCCTAGTAAACTGGCCCTCCCTTGAGATTAGACGCAACATCCACTGGCTGGCCTTTGTATATAAAACACTTCTAGGCCGTAATCCCCCTTACCTTACTCGCCTAGTCCACCCTCGTCCACTCCCAAATTACCACACCCGGTCAGCCACACATATCCTGGTAAACGCCCCCCATGCCAACTCCTCACAAGGCCGTTCCTCCTTTCAGTACGCAGCAGCTGATAGCTGGAACACACTACAAAAAACCTTAAATATGGAAACGTTTATTTCAATTCGATTGTTTAAGGAAACTTTAACAAACTCCCTAGAGCACTCATGTAGATGTTTCTCCATGTGCTAACACCATGCTGCCACTATTGCATGTTGTCCGCCAGTTGTTGTTCAGTTCAGTTGTTGCTCTGTATGTATGTCCTGCCTTTTTAATAATGTTCCTTTGTGTTTTATTTTTATTTATTTGATTTTATCCCCCATCCCCTTTCCCCTAGGGGGCTTTTTACCCCCAAATAGGCCGTTGTTGAAAATAAGAACTTGTTCTTAATTAACCTGCCTATTCAAATAAAGGTTTGATGATGATGATGATTTAGACGAGGTGTCCTCCTGGTTCTTCAAGAAGGCTTCAGCTTCATCAGGCGAGGAAAAATACTTCCTCACTCCGGCTGGGTTGGCGATGGACAGCTTCGCAGGGTACCGTAGTGTAGGTCTGAAACCTTGCCTGTTGAGTAGGGTCATCACGGTCTTGTAACGGGACCGTTGTTCCACAACTTCGGGGCAGTAATCTTCATAGAAATAGACTCTTTGCCCTCTGTATGCCAGTTTACGATTCTTCTTCCGTGCCTCTCGCATAATTCCTTCTTTTATTACAATTTGACGTAAGCTAGCAATAACTACTCTAGGTTTGTTGTTGTTTGGAGCACCAATTCTGTAACATTGATCCACTTCAGGTGTCGTAGAGAGGGTCTCCGATCCCAGAATTGCAACTAACACTTCTGCAAACAAGACATTGGGTTGTTCGCAGCTCACGGATTCATCAAGACCTACTATGCGAATAGTATGTCTGCGGAATCTGTATTCGGGGTCGAATATCTTTTTTTTTTTTTATATTTTTTTTATTATTGCAAAACAAAAATTATTAAAAGTCAGTACTCAACACATAATGCATAATGAAACTAACAGTCAAGGTGGTTAAAATTACATGCAAGTACAGAAACAAGACACAAAAAAAAAGTCTATAATAACATTTTAACCGTATACAGTGTATATCCAGCGAAATTAACAATTATATAAATGTTTATATAGGACATACCCCTAATACCTATTTTCTAAAACCCTACACACATATGCTCCAGCTCGAACCCCCCCCTCCCGGACCCCTCCTTGGATAGTACCTCCATTATCCCTCACTCCTAACCAGACACCACCATTATAAGCTAGCTTTTATTCTCTCCACCACTTCTACCCACATTGACATTTTGGATTCGTTGAGACCCAGAATTCTTGCTGTAGATATTTCTTGATATATCACATCGAGATATGTAAGAGACCAAACTTTCCGGCACATTTTTTCCGGTTGAAACCAGCGTGATGCGATCAGTTTTTTAGCTACTGTGATACCCGATAAGACCAATCTCTTTAGCTGTGGATTTACTGCAAACTCAAAAACATCATTTAAAAGCAATACAGAGGGGTGTACTGGTATATTCCAAGATACGAGTTTTGATAATTGATGGGTCACATCTTTCCAGAATGCCTTAACTGGTGGGCAGTCCCAATACATGTGCATAAATGTCCCTTCGTCTCCATTTGTACATTGGGAGCATTTTGAGTCCTGTTTCAGGCCCATTCTGTTCAGTCTTATAGGAGTCAAGTATGTCCTGTGAATATAGTTAAGATTGATTTGTTGATGGTCCGGGTTCCTTGATGTAAGACGGACATTTGCCCATGCTTCTTGCCAATCAGTCACTTTCCAGGTCTGGAATATCCCTCCTCCAGACAGTGTCTAGTTGAAGGGTTTCATACGAGGACGTTAGTAATTGATAATAAAAACCTGATACAAAACCTCCCAATGTTTCTCTTTCATAGAAAAATTTGTGGTATCTGTGGTGTTCAACTGGTATGTGTAATGGAACACCGTGAGACTTCAAACATAGGCATAAACTGTATGTAAAAAAGCCATGTGGACTCGGTGAGGTTAAACTTTGTGCATATTTCTCCATAACTACAGAAGCCTTGGTTATTAAAAATATCCCCTAATGAGTGTATGCCTTGCTCTTCCCATATAGGGAATCTTATAGGACGTTTTCCCATTAAGAGTGCATTGTTATTGAATATGGGAGTGTGATTATGCCATTTTTGAGGGTTAGGATATTTTTTTTGTGTTTCCCGCCATGTTCTGATTGCATGGGTAATTATGGGGCCAAATTTCCGCTCACAGTGCTTGATTGAAAGTTTAGTGTGTGCTATGTCCTTCAGTCTCTGTGGGGCTACTATGTTTTCTTCCAATTCTCTCCAAGATACCAAAGCCTGGGGATCAAACCATATTGTCAATGGTCTTAATGTGAAAGCCTTAAAATATTGTAAAAAATCTGGAACTGCCATGCCACCGTCTGCTTTATTTCTCTGTGCGGTGGATCTTTTTATGCGAGGTGGTTTGTTATTCCAAATAAATTTGTATGTGGAGGAGTGTAATCTTTTCCAGTAGCCCTCTGGAGGGGGTAACGGTAGCATTGAGCTGATGAAGTTGATTCTTGGTAATACAGCCATCTTAACTATTGATACCCTTGCCTGTACTGAGTTTTTAAGTTTTGCCCACCTGTCCAGGTCGTCTTTGATTTTGTTCTGTATTTTTGTGTAATTGTGCTTCACCGTTTGTCTTATGGTGGGAAATATTTCCACACCCAAGCATCTAAAATGTTTTACCATGGGTATCGCACCTGGGAGGGTTGTGTCTTTTTTTGCATGGATGTTAAGTGGAAGGAAAGCCGACTTCGGCCAATTTATTTTAAATCCCGATAAATCACCAAAGTTCTCTATCAACTTGAGTAAATGCGGCAATGTGGTGTTGGGGTTTTGCATGAACAATATTACGTTGTCCGCATATAAACAAATTTTATGTTGTGTGCCCTTGATTACGATTGGTTCTATGTATTGGGATTGTCTTATATATTGTGCTAAAGGCTCTAATGATAGATCGAATAGTCCGGGACTAAGAGGGCAACCCTGTCTGGCTGAGCGTGATACCGGAAATATTTCGGAGATGAATGTGCCTGTTGTAATCATGGCCGATGGGTCCTTGTATAATACTTTAATCATATCAATGAATCCTTTTCCTAACCCCATCCTTTCTAATACTGTCCATAGAAACGACCATTCCAGCCTGTCAAATGCTTTCATAGCATCCAGGGATAGCATCGCCTTAGGTGTGGTGTCCTCTTTGTCTGCATCTAGTACGTGCAGTATTCGTCTTATGTTATCATTGATCAGGCGACCTCTTATGAAGCCAGTTTGGTCCGGATGAACTAAAGACGTCATATGCTTTTGCAATCTGATGGCTAATACCTTAGCAGAGTACAGTTTGACATCGGTTCCGAGGAGGCTTAAAGGTCTGTAACTACCGCACTCGGTGGGGTCTGTCTTTTTTGAGAAGGACTGAAATGAGTGCGATATTGTGGTGTTTATGGAAGCTCCCCTCCTTGACTGAGTATAAGATCATATTTAGTAATAAGGGTCCAAATATGTCCCAACAAGAAAGGTACATTTCTGATGGGATACCGTCTCTTCCCGGAGCCTTACCATTTTTCATTCCGGATATGGCCTTCTTGAGTTCTTCTAATGTGATCGGTGCTTCTAACTGTTTAGCGTAGTCCTCCGAAAGTTTAGGGAGAATAATTTGATTAAGATATGTGTCCAATTTGTTTTGATCAAAGGTTGTTTCTGAATTATACAAGTCGGAGTAGAATTCTTTGAATGTATCGTTTATTATTTTGGGGTCTGTTACAAGTACTTGTTGTTTTCTAATGGCAGTTATATCTGCAAATTTTGCATTAATTCTTAATCGCATGGCTAATAGGTGACTAGGTTTAGAACCTTGGAAATACTGCTGTTGTCTTGTGCTGCGTATTTGCATTTCCGATTTTTGTCTGTATATTGCATTGATCTCTGTTTTTAGAATGTTAACTTGATTTTCTAGTCTAGTTGAGTTGTTGTATTTTAAAGAATTAAATAACGTTGAGTAAAGCGTTTCCATTTCAGACAGTTTTGTGCATTGATTTTTGCGCAATATGGAGGAAAATCTATCCGTGAAATCCTTGATCATACCCTTTACCGACATCCATATTATTCTGGGGTCTTGCACCGCGTTTGCATTCTCCCGTAGGAATACTGTGAGAGCTTCTTTGAGTTGTGTAATGAATTCCTTGTTGTTAAGCAGCATAGTATTAAAACGCCATCTTGGGGCCCGGGAAGATAGTATACCAAATGTTGCTTTTAGGATTAAATAACAGTGATCTGAAAGCGCATTGGGTATCATTTCCACTTCATATTTATCAAATAGTCTCGGGGATGCAAAGACGTAATCAATTCTGGATAATGTGTTGTGTCTCGCCGATCAACAGGAGTACTTTCGGGTTGTGGGATTAAGTGAACGCCATAAATCAATTACCCCTGTAGTCTTTGACCAATCTTTTAATGCTTTAGATGAATTTTTTTGTTCGCTGGAAAAGGCAAGGTAAGATTTGTCCATCCTTGGATTCCAAATGGCATTAAAATCTGCACCTATTATAAATGAGTACTCGGGATGGTTTAACATTTCATCGGTTAGTGAAGTGAAGAAACCCAGTTCGTACAAATTTGGGGCATATACCGCTGCCAACGCTATTTTCCTGTTATTATGTACAATCCTAGCTATAGTTATACGCCCCTCAGCATCCGACCATACCCCTTTTAATTCGATATTTAATTTACGTCTGACGACTATGGCTACACCTCGAGTTCTTGTACCAAAAGAAGAGTGACTAATATTATGGTATATGTTATCCGCTAACGTATCTATGTCTTCCTCTAAAATGTGCGTTTCGAGCTTAAAAACATATATATATACAAATAAAAATCCCCTATTTTCCCCTCGCCCAGAGAGTCGTACAGGCCTGTGTTCCAAAAACACATCCTCCGCGTATGACTTTCTCCCTTAGTCCACCGGATTGCCCAAATTGAGCATTGTAATCCTAATCTTCCTATGCTGATTGCCATAGGATCTAACATTTTCATTCTAATACAATAGAATGTCGCTTTTGGTCTTGCACCTTCCCTTACTGTAATGAAATATTGTGAAAAATGAAAAAAAAAGAGAATAAACTTTCATCGACATATTCATTTGAACCCTCTACTAACATGTAGGAAAGTCAGGAAAAAGGAAAAGATTGTAGAGAAATATTGACACCTTAATGTGAAGAACAATGGAAAAGAACAATGTAAGTTAAAAGAAAGAGAGAAAAAATAGAATAATAAAAAAAAAAAAAAAAGATAAGGAGTGAGAGATAGAATAATACTCAACGTGGAGAAGCCACTAGAACCGAATTAAGTGATTAGATAAAATAGAAAAACAGAGCCTTTTAGAGCTTCAATGTGCCAGTCTCTTCATCAGTGGAGTGATTACTTAAATTGTTAGAATAACCTTGTTGTGTTCATACGTTTAGGTGTGGTTGATTTTTAAAGTATTATTAAGGACTGATTGAACTTCAGTCAATTGATTATATGCTATGTTTATACATACCGGATGTTTAATGTTAGAGTTGCAGGCCTTCGTTGTCATGGTGCATTATATTCTAGAAGGTTGTAGAATACACTAGTACTAATAGACTGTTGTTGTGTTCCAGAATGATCTAAGAGACCCAGGGCAGTCGAGCGATAAACCCAGAATATTCCAGATTGATCTTATTGCCAATGATATGTTCTTGTCTCCCCGGAGACCAGAGGTCTGAAATTATAATGTATTACGAATCGTATTATACACAATACGCATTGGTATAGACGGCCTGCATATCATCTGCTACTTTGATGAACACAATAAAAGTCATTCTAATACTGATATACACAGAGAAAGAGGGAGATGAATCGGCTTATCTGTTTTCAGACAATGTCGTTCTGCCTTGGGGTATCTGCTCCATATCGATTCCAATAATCCTCAGCCTCTTTAGGTGTGTGTAATCCAATCCTGCGGCCGTCCCTGCCCACGATCGATAACAGCGCCGGGTATGTTAGCCTTGGCCTGTGGCCAGACTTGAACAATTTTTGCATCACCTCCTTGTATGGTAGACGTCGAGCGATGGCGTCTTTGCTTAGATCTTCGTAGATAAATATTGAATGATCACCATGTTTCAGCTTCCCACGTTGGATGCGAGCAATTTTGATGATGTCATCTCTTATTGATGTCTTCCGCAGAGTAACAATGATGACTCTTGGCCCGTTGTTTCTTTGCTCCCGAGAACCGATTCTGTAAACTTGGTCCACTTTCGGCACTGTGTTTGGAAAGTTGTTACCCAAAATCACTGATAGCACTGTTGGAAAGTTGTCGTCTGTGCAATTGACTGCTTCATCAAGCCCTACAATGCGGATGTTATTTCGCCTGTGGTAGCGTTGGGATTCGAGTAGCCTCTCCATCGCTTCTTCTTTAACCTCTTGTATTTCCCTCCGGCATGCTTCTTTCACACTTTCTATCTCTTTTGCCATCTCTGTCATGCCAATGCAGATGGTGTTTTCGTTCACTTTGACTGCCTGTGTAATATCTGTCACCGTATTCTCCACTGTCGTGATTCGCTCGGACTGTGCAGCGACCGATTTCTTAACTTCTTCTAATTTAGCATCGATGTGATCGAATTTAGCATCGACGTGAGCTCCTCGATGTGTGTAATCTGTTCTTTCATCAGGTTAGTCAGTGAGTTGAAATCGGGTGGTATGGTTGTACTGCTTGTGTCAGTTGGTGGTATAGGTGCAGTGACGATGACGATGGATTTGTCTGCTATTATCTTCTCAAGATCAGCTGCTATATCTCTCACGGAGCTTGTTCCTGTCGCTCCTGTTATGTTGACAACTATTGTCTCTCTGTTGGGGACAATAGTCGATGGTCCCGGTGTATTTTCCTCTTTATTCTCCTCGTCGGGGCTTGTCGCCAACGGATCTGTACCCGCGTCGCCTTGAACGTTTCTTCTTGATCGTGTTTCGCTCTGCGCAGAGGGGTCGAATATCTTAGACTTTAGCTTATCGTTGTTTCCTTCTATATCCTCGAATCTATCAGTGAAATTAATCAAGCAGGCTTCCACTACTTCTAGACGTTCGGTCTGTGCACCAACTGTTTCCCATAGCTTCCCGATTTTGGGTTCGATAGATTCTTTGATAGCGTCAACATTGATGGTTAGGGAGCATAAATCTTCCGTTATGGTCTTCTCCATTATCTTAATGGTGCCTTCGAGCTTAAGCTGGGATTCTGTGAGCTTGACCCTGGATCCTTTGTTGAGGTCGAGGTCTGGTCCTATTGTCCTCAAGATCTCGGCGGGCCACTGTTGTTGTTTGGCGAGCTGATCCAGAGAGCAATCCAGTTGGTAAATTCCCCGTAATCCAATGTCTATGAGTGACTGACGGTCATACACATTAAATGCACCTACAGTTGGTACCACTGTGGGGAAGTCCTTGAGACTCTGTTGGGTTCGCTCCGTGCCGTAAGCGCCCACGGCTCCCTTGCCCTTACGAACCTTCACCTCAATGGGGTTAATAATACCTTGAGCATTCTTGCCCAGGCCTTTGCCTGGCTGGTAGCCCATCTTCTGTAGCAGCTTCTGTCCGATGCCCCTCGTGTGTTTCTCCCAGGTGCCTATGTCTTGTCCCGACCGGATACCAGCCGCAAACCTCATGGATTGACTGGGACGGAAATGTTCACCCTTTTGGAGTTTCTTGGATGAGGTGGCGCGCGGAGGAGGAGGCGGCAGGGGAGCGGGAGCTTCGTCTTCATCCGAGTCGTCAGAACTTCCCTCCCCTTTCTCCCCTTTCTGCTGCTGCTTCTCCTCCGCTGCCGTCTTACCGAAACCTGCACTAACGAATCTCACTGGAGCCATAGCCCTCTTCCCCTTGAAACTGGGCCTCTCATCTGTTCAGTACTGTTCAGTACTGTTTCAAGATGCAGACCGCTGCTCTGAGAGAATTGTTGACTACCGGTATATATAGATACCCAAATGTTCTAGAATGTTTGGTTATGACATCATACAGTGACATCACAAAGGTTCTAGTGTTTACTTGCTCATTATGCTTATATTCAGAGTTAATTATATGCTCATTTTTATCTTACGTGTCCACAAGACAGTCAATTACAAGGCTTGGCTAGATGTGGTTCAACCATAGCTGAACACATTGCTGTCCCTTCTCATTGAATGAATGAATGAAAACTTTATTTAAAAGATTGCAGAATGGGTACAACAATACAGTACGGCTCAATATACACAATTGTGTGAAGGCGATGCAGACCAGAGAAAGACGTTTGTCTTGTTTACATCAGGGTCCCCCATTTTCAATTCATAGTGAACTCATCTGCCAAGTCCAATGCTGTGGACTTGGCAGTCCAGGGCTGTTCTAGCAGGGGGCATATCAGGAGGCGCTGCAAGCTGCATGGTCTGTGTTTCAGTGCCACAATCACACACAACGTCCCCATCATTTGTGTGTATATATCATGTGTGTGATATAACATAAGTGTATGTGTGTGTGTGATGTTGTGTGATATAACGTTATAAGTGTCCAGTATGTGTGTACACGTGTGTGATGTGTGATATAACATTATAAGTGTATGTGTGTGTGATGTGTATAACGTTATCAGTGTATGTTTGTACATGTGTGTGATGTTGTGTGATATAATGTGATAAGAGTATGTGTGTACATGTGTGTGATATAACGTTATAAGTGTATACGTGTGTGTGATGTTGTGTGATATAATGTTATAACAAGGCTTCGTCCACATTGCAGCCGGCTTGTGGGAGGCATGGCCTAACAGCGTTCGAGACAGGGGATGGTAGAATTGGACAATACAAAATTGAGGAACGGGAGAAAAATAGAAAAATGGGGAGAAAAAGTAGATAAAAAAAAGGAATCTATTTGACCAGTCTTGGGGTAATCAGAGTTTTTTTCACAGATATATCAACGTGTCCCATATGTGTGTGTGTGTGTGTGTGTGTGTGTGTGTGTGTGTGTGTGTGTGTGTGTGTGTGTCTGTGTGTGCGCGCTGATCAGGAAATGAGAAAATCGATATTTCAGCCCGCTTCTATAGCGTGCATAAGTACACATATACTATCGATAATCTAGCGTTTATTTGAAAACGATTCATAAATAGGCCGAAAAATGACAACGTTTTTGTGTATGCCAGAATATTCCAGTAAATGCCGTTTATCACGGAATCTATATATTTTCCTGAAAAACGAGGGCTTTTCAAAATGCTATCAAACGGAAATTAACCGATTAAAAAAACAATCCGTTTCGACAATGTTGACTGCAAACAAGTCATTGATAAGCGACAGGCAGATTAGACACATAATTTAAGACAGAGATTATGCGTTCACAACGCTATCATTGAAGTGGGTGCTGGCATTTAACCACGTTTTACCATGTTCACCAGTGGTAATCAAAGTGTTAAGGGGATGCAGACCAGAGAAAGACTTTCGTCTTGTTTACATCAGGGTCCCCCATTTTCAATTCATCATAACATATATGACATACATGACATACAGATAGACAGTACTGCTACATCTTGTTTAAGAAGCACAGTGAAGTTACCTACTAAAATGTTCAATCAATCAATCAAACCGGTTGTTATTTGATTGATTGATTGATTGATTGATTGATTGATTGAACATTTTATTACCAGATTGCAGAATGGGTACAATACAGTACGGCTCAATGCACACAATTGTTAAAGGGATGCAGACCAGAGAAAGACTTGTCTTGTTTACATCAGGGTCCCCCATTTTCAATTCATCATAACATATATGACATACATGATGAGATACAGATAGACAGTACTGCTACATCTTGTTTAAGAAGCACAGTGAAGTTACCTAGTAACATTTTCAATCAATCAATCAATCAAACCGGTTGTTATGTGATTGATTGATTGATTGATTGATTGATTGATTGATTGATTGATTGATTGATTGATTGATTGATTGAAAATTGTATTACCAGATTGCAGAATGGGTACAATATGGCTCAATACACACAAGTGTTAAGGGGATGCAGACCAGAGAAAGACTTTTGTCTTGTTTACATCAGTGTCCCCCATTTTCAATTCATCATAACATATATGACATACATGACATACAGATAGACATTACTGCTACATCTTGTTTAAGAAGCACAGTGAAGTTACCTAGTAAAATGTTCAATCAATCAATCAATCAAACCGGTTGTTATTTGATTGATTGATTGATTGATTGATTGATTGATTGATTAATTGATTGATTGATTGAAAATTGTATTACCAGATTGCAGAATGGGTACAATACAGTACGGCTCAATACACACAATTGTTAAGGGGATGCAGACCAGAGAAAGACTTGTCTTGTTTACATCAGGGTCCCCCATTTTCAATGCATCATAACATATATGACATATAGATAGACAGTACTACATCTTGTTTAAGAAGCACAGTGAAGTTACCGGTTGTTATTTGATTGATTGATTAATTGATTGATTGATTGATTGATTGATTGATTGATTGATTGATTGATTGATTGATTGATTGAAAATTGTATTACCAGATTGCAGAATGGGTACAATACAGTACGGCTCAATACTTAAGGGGATGCAGACCAGTGAAAGACTTTCGTCTTGTTTACATCAGGGTCCCCCATTTTCAATTCATCATAACATATATGACATATAGATAGACAGTACTACATCTTGTTTAAGAAGCACAGTGAAGTTACCGGTTGTTATTTGATTGATTGATCGATTGATTGATTGATTGATTGATTGATTTATTGATTGATTGATTGATTGATTGATTGATTGATTGAAAATTGTATTACCAGATTGCAGAATGGGTACAATACAGTACGGCTCAATACTTAAGGGGATGCAGACCAGAGAAAGACTTTAGTCTTGTTTACATCAGGGTCCCTCATTTTCAATGCATCATAACATATATGACATATACATGACATACAGATAGACAGTACTGCTACACCAGAGGGAGCTCCACAAACCATGTTAAAACCAGATAGACAGTACTGCTACATCTATACATTTATGACATACCAGATTTACAAATACAGTACTGTTTTTGTAGGGTGATTATGGTTTATTTACATTGAGGTTCTGGGGTCACGTGGAGTGTGTTATACAAAATACCCCCTCCACCCCACCTACCAATCTCCTACCTACCAACCTCCTCCAATGTACAGTTTCTTCATCAAACGTATATACTCTCTTTTTTAGACTCTTCTTGTATCACAAACAGTACTCAAGTTCAAGTTCAAGTTCTTTAATAGTTGTCATACAGAAGTACAGAATACTTTCATACAAAATGCTTCTTACTGTTACGCTCCAGAGACTGTGCTAGACAAGATAGTATCAAATAACATAATAACATAATATAGCATGAATTTAGAAGAAGAGAATGAGGTCACAGTGTTCGGTATAGACATATGTACAATGTTCTGAGTTACCATATAATATACAATACACAATACTATGCAGTGTACTAATGTACAGTACTATCTAGTGCAAAGCAGAAATGGGATGAGGTACAATTTTAGGTACAATTTACAGTAAGGTGTACGAGTTGTAGTGCAATCCTTCGTCCATAAATATAAAGTGTGGGGAGTGGGTGCTACAGTGTGTTTGTTTAAAGTGGGTGTGTGCTATAAAGTGTGTGGAGTGGGTGCTACAGTGTGTTTGTTTAAAGTGAGTGTGTGCGTGTGGATGTGTGTGCTATGTGCGTTTGGTGGTTGTTGTTGTGTAGTGTTCATTCATTGTTCGTTTAGCAGCCTGATGGCCTGGGGATAGAAGCTACTTCTGAGTCTTTCTGTGCTCGCCTTGAGACTCCGGTATCGCTTGCCTGACCGCAGCAGTTCAAAGAGGCAGTTGTTCGGGTGACTGGAGTCTTTAATGATTCTCTTAGCCTTGCCCTTGCAACGCTTGTAGTAAATGTTCTGGAGGGTGGGGAGCCCCCCTCCAATTGTGCGTTCGGCTGCACGTGTCACTCTTTGTAGTCTGCTTCGGTCTTTTGCAGTGCTATTCCCAAACCAGGAGGTGATGTTGCCGGTCAAGATGCTCTCTATTGTACATGAGTAGAAGTTCTTAAGGATCTTCTGGCTGACTTGGAACTTCCTTAGGCGCCTGAGGAAGTAGAGGCGTTGTCGTGCCTTCTTCACCACACTGTTAATGTGTGTGGTCCATGTCAAGTCCTCGGATATGTAGGCTCCGAGGTACTTGAAGCTGTTGACTCTCTCAACCGGTGCCCCGTCGATGCTGAGGGGGCTGTAGTCCTTGACCCCCGACCTCCTGAAGTCCACAATCATCTCCTTTGTTTTGCTGACGTTCAGGGAGAGGCTGTTTTCCTGGCACCATCCCGCCAGGACCTTGACCTCTTCCAGGTAGGCCCTCTCGTCGTTGGCAGAGATCAGGCCCACCACCACTGTGTCGTCAGCAAATTTGACGATTGTATTGCTACTCCGCTGAGCCACACAGTCGTGTGTGTACAGGGAGTAGAGGAGGGGACTCAGAACACAGCCCTGGGGGGCCCCTATGTTGAGGGTGATGGATGAGGAGGTGCAGTTGCCTGCTCTCACCACCTGGGGTCTGCCAGTCAGGAAGTCCAAGACCCACTGGCAGAGGTCATAGCCCAAGCCCAGGTCCCTGAGCTTGGCTATGAGTATACTGTATTTGTAAACCTGGTATGTCATAAATGTATAGATGTAGCAGTACTGTCTATCTGGTTTTAACATGGTTTGTGGAGCTCCCTCTGGTGTCTAGTGGATCTACTATTGGATCTACTTTCTCTGTGGATGGTTTTGTGAATAAATCTCCATTATGCTTCAATTACTGTGTGTTTATTCTATAGCAATGAGGTTGGGTGAATTCGGCCATTGTATAAACGACATTACACCACTTGTAGTCGTGTGTTATAGGAATTAGATCATGCCTAGGGGGGTCTAATGACCCTCCACTGCGCGTCGGGCCTAACAACCACCCCTAGGCATGATCTAATTCCTATAACACACTCCTGCACGTGATGTAATGCTTAAGTATTTACTGCTGTCGAGCGACTCAAGTTTTTTTCTCTTTGTACTATAAGTAAAAATATATTATATAATGTATTATACTAAATTATGTTATATCAAGTTCAATTTAATGGAAGAATTTTTTTTAATGTAAGGGGGTAGGGATCAATAAGCTTAGCTTCCCTCTACTCCTTTTTTAAACATGTCAACTAACTAACTACATTGCTCTTGACTTTTTGTTTATAATTTCTTTTTCATTATGATTGTTCTGTATGACGGAGCTCGATATTTGTTTGGAGGAATATGGAGATATTCATTCATTCATTCATTCATTCATTCATTCATTCATTCATTCATTCAATCCACGTAAGGTGAAGCTTGTCTGAGGACAGTATGCATTCAGTAGTGTATGTGTGTGTGTGTGTGTGTGTGGGTGACTGGCAGTGTTGGCCTAGTTACTTTTAAAAAGTAACTAGTTACAGTTACTAAATTACTTACTCAGTTACAAATTATAAAAGTAACTAGTTACTTCAGAAAGTAACTATTGCGTTACTTTCAATATTATTTTTTTACATAAACAACATACACAAATCTAAACTATTTTAATGTTGCTGTGGGACAAAGTGAGACTAGCCTCCAATCAAATGCCATGTATGTAGATATTATAATTACTATGTTTATATAGTGGATCATACAAATACAATAGATGTTTTGGAACTTTTTATATGTATTGCCCCTCAACAGGCCACAACTGGGCAACATTAAATTATGCACTATACCAAAAATAAATAACAAATATATACTGATTGATTGAACATTTTAATTAAAAGATTGCAGAGTGGGTACAACAATACAGTACGGCTCAATACACACAATTGTTAAGGGGATGCAGATCAGAGAAAGACTTTCGTCTTGTTTACATCAGGGTCCCCCATTTTCAATTCATGACAATGACATACACAACATACAGATATAAGAATCTAATCGAATCATTCTAAACCAGGGGTCTCAAACTCAATTTACCTGGGGGCCGCTGGAGGTAGAGTCTGGGTGAGGCTGGGCCGCATCAAATATTCCACAAAAAAAGGGTTTAAAGTATTCCAAAAAAATGTACAACTGATCCAATCTTCTCACAAACAAACTCACTAAAACCTCACAAACACCAGCAACTGAGTATTCTCAGTGGTGTCAGTGGACTCATCCACAGCTATGGAAATGCATGTGCATTTTTTTAACAATAATTCTGCTTGCAGCTTGATATGATTTCATTCCATTTATTTTTGTGGTTCTTAGCACTGAATTCTGAGGAAAGGCTGCATCAAAATAACTGTGTTTTGTTTCATAGCAATTGCACTCTTCACAAGAGCTACCGTTTCTTGGTGCTGGGAGGATGCATGCACGCATGTTTTAGTCCATGCAGCTTTGAATTGCAGCGATTTTCACTGTCGACTTTTCTTTTACTTTCTTTGAACATGCCACATTTTTCTACTAACTGCATGCTGGCGAAACTAGGCTACTAGCTACATTTATCTCACGGGGATACAACTGGGAATGAGGTTACTAGCTACAGTACACGCAGATTAGACTACCTGTCGATGCCCTGTCAACTCGCTCTGACTCGGCCCCTCTGAAAGACAACATGCATTCCGTGAAGACCCGCCCTACTCTGCTCTGATTCGCAGAATGTGGGTGGGGGGGAGACACGCTGACGGGAAGCTGAATGTGATTGGACCAGAGTAGACAGACACACACAGTGGAGCAGTGCTTGCAGAGGAGATGAGTGGAGAATTTGCGCACTAAACAAGGAAGAACATATTGCCCCTCAGCGCAGATATCTGTCTAAAGAAACAGGTTCATTCATAGTAACGCGCCGCATTTATTTGCAGTAACGGTAATGGCGTTATTGAGATTGGAAGAGTAATCCGTTAGATTACTAGTTACTGAAAAAACTAATGCCGTTAGTAACGTCATTACTTATAGCGCCGTTATTCCCATCACTGGTGACTGGTAATGTGGGTGTGTGAATCCGTGCAATACTTCGCAAACTATATGGCCATTCAGCCTGCATGTGGGAATATGTTTTACATGTAGCAACAGGAAGTATTTTTGGGGAATTCATTTCCAGCATTCGCCAATGACTTTCATATAGTCCTTTGTGTAGTTGTGGTTGTGGTACACCTTTTTACCACCAGAGGGCAACAACAATGGCTTCAAATGCTGCCACTGAGACTACTGCAAGGTGCTGTAGATATTGTAGCGACAGTGAATGTAACAAATCTGCTCTACCCTGTTGTTTAAACTCTTAAGCATCGGTCACGCACTTTCGATCGTCACCTCACTCAACCTATTGCGTGATTCCATTCGATTCGATTCCATCGAGTTACAAGACGAAACATCCGGCGAGTGTCAGTTGACAAGCCGTTCTGATGAATGTCCACGTCCGGTTGTGAGTGGTCCTGAACTGACCAGTCACCGCTGATGGCGATGACCACCGTTGTAGCCAAGGAGCAACTGGCCCCAGTCTACATTGAGGAACTCAAGCGATACCGGAGTCTCATGGCCAGTACAGAGAGACTCAGAAGGAGCTTCTATCCCCAGGCCATCAGGATGCTCAATGCCAATAACACTATGTAACAAACCAATACACTCACAGCACACACATCCACACGTACACACTCACTTTAAATAAACAACTCACTGTAGCACCCACTTTACCCACTTTAGACACTTTAACACACTATATTTATTGGTAAAGAGATTTGCACTACAACTCATACCTCATTGCAACTTACCCTAAATTGTACCTCATCCCATTTCTGCATTGTACTGTATATTGTATTGTAACACAGTTACTAATTTTTTCTACTCTGTATTGTATATTGTATATATGTATATTGAACACTTTTGTGTACGTCTGACTTGTATCTATTTTTTATCTAGCACACTATCTAGCAAAACAGAAAAAAGCATTTCATATAAAGGTATTCTGTATTTTTGTATGACAACTAATAAAGAAACTTGAAACTTGAACTTGGTCCAACCCGTCAGCTCCAGGTCCGTCAGATCGAATGACCAACTGTGTCTGAGGGTCCCGTGGGTCAAACTGGTGACAAAGGGTTACCGGGCTTTTGCAGTTATGGTGCCGACACTGTGGAATAAGCTCCCTTTCAACATCAAGTCTGCCAACACCTAGAGACTTTTAAGGCCTTGCTTAAAACTAGGGATGCTCGATATTGGCTTTTTTACCGATTGCGATATACCGATATTGTCCAACTCTTAATTTCCGATACCTATATCAACCGATACCTATACATGCAGGGTCCCCCCCCCCCCCCCAAAAATGGAATAATTTCAGGTAATTAACATTACATATCTCTTGTTGTGGAATTAACACAACATTATGCATACTTTTGACAATAAATAAAATCTGAATTTGTTCTTACTCTTGCTTGCCTGGGTAAATAAAGTTTATAGAAATGTAATTTTTTTTTTTTTTTTTTATTATTTTTTTTTTGAAAACCGATACCGATATTTTCCGATATCCCATTTTAATGCCGATATCGGCCGATAATATCGGTAGGCCGATAATATCGGACATCCCTACTTAAAACCCACCTTTTCGCTCTAGAGGATCACTGAGTTACTTTGCTGTTGTGTTGTGTGTCTGAGGTGTACTTATGCTCTGTCTGTCCGTCTGCCTCGTTCCCTGTCTCCAATGTCCTGTCTATTAATTTCTTCTTTTTCCCCGGGCTGCGCCCCGTACCAATGTAAAAATTGCCTAGGGGGGGGGGCAATATAAATGAAAATATAATATCACATATCATCAGCAGCCATCAGCTCAGCCGATGACACTGCCATACTCTTCTTCTTCCAGGTGAAAGAGAGCACCCTCTGGCTCTCGTCCCTGAACTCTCTCCTCGACCCTCTCATCTACTTCTTCCTCTGCAAGTCCTTCAGGACCACCCTGTTCAGGACCTTACGGCTGCCCCCCGGCACCTGCAGCTGGCTGACGGGGAGAGCGTCCGGCCCGACCACGGGCAGCACTCCTCCGGGAGACTCCTCTGTCTGTAGGTAGAGAGCAACCGGATGTGATACAGTGTGGATACATGAAGCATGTGTGCTAATTCTCTTGCCAGTCATGGTGGAAATTAGGGGTGGGGGGAAAATCGATATGTAGTAGTATCGCAATACTTTGCGTGGCGATACTGTATCGATACAGGGACGCCAAGTATCGATATTTAATTATTACTAAAAAAGAAAATATATATATATATATATTTTTTTTTGTATAAGGAAGTTGCATTGTTCATTTCAATACCTGTAATAGTACAGTAGTCCACACACACACACACACACGCGTGCACGCGCACACACACACACGACTAATAGGGGTCAGCCCTACAGTGTTTACATCTGTCTGCTTGAGAAAATACCATGTTCTGCAATAAAAATGATTGAAGTGAGATGAACAGACTGAACTTTATTTTATTAGATAAAACATGTTGACAAAGTTTTACTTTGCAGTTGAAAAAAGGTAATAAATCGCAATATATCGCAATATTAATATCGCAATAGTCAGCATATCGCAATATATTTAGTATCGCAATACTATCGTATCGTGACTCAAGTATCGTGATAGTATCGTGAGGCCTCTGGTGATTCCCACCCCTAGTGGAAATGTTTCCCATGATTATACTGCCCATACTGTAGAGAATGAGCTGTGGCTTCAACCCTTAATTCCTTGGACTCTGTCTATCACTCTGCCCTCAGATTCATCATTAATGATGAATAAATAATAAAAAATAAATAAACAATGATAGATACGACACTCATCACTGTGTCTTTTATAGGAAGGTTGGTTCGTCCTCACTGATGGAGAGGCGCAACAAACACTGGAATATGTTCATTTTTAAGGCCCTTATTGGTAAGCTACGTCCTTATACTACATCATTATTGGAATGGAATTTTTGGACCCTATGGAACCTGTTCTAGTGACTGGCTGGTCCTTAAGGTCCCCTGAGTTTGCTCTGAACAGGGTAAATCTGCATTTTGCTATGATGCCCCTCTAGCTCATGGAATGAACTCCAACAGTCCTTAAAGCTTGAGATTCTCCCCTCTGTTGCAGAGTTTAAAACCTTGATCTCCAAAATGTCTCAATCAAGTTGTACATGTTTTAATTGATTCCTTACTTTTTTCTCGCCTTGTTGTTATGATTTTATATGCTGTGTGATTGTATATGCCTTTATTTTGCTTATTTCTGTATGTACACTCGACGTGACTGTAAATGAGGGAAACCTCAGTTGCCATTCGAGTTTAAATAAAGGTTTGAAATTAAATGAAAAAGTATGTTTAATTGTTATATCTACAGGACAACCTGAGAAACCACCCTATTGCCTGCTAAGTAGACCCTTACTTACTCGTACCTTTCTATACTTACAGACATTAGTACATGGTAGTCCATATCGCAATGCACTGCTCTGTTGTTCTATAAAGTCATTTAGAACTGAACTTTGTAAAGAAACTCAAAGTGTTAACTCTGTTGTGCCGCCTAGACTCATTCCATCAACACTGATTATTCTATTGTAAATGAGGGCTATTTTATTGAACTATTTTATTGCACTGCACTATTGCATAATTTTACTCTGTCTATTCTATTTTACTGTATTTTAAAATTGCCATAGAATCAAACCATAAACAAAGAGGCCTATTGGGATGTTAGATCCTAATGTGAAAAACTACATGATTTGCCTTACCTTGTCCATTTTGCTGCTATCTATTTTATGCTCCTTTTATGTCTAAACTGTATGCATTGATCTGCCAATTTGTGTAAAAAATTTGTACTGCTGTGAAGCACTTCAATTATTGTATGAAAGGTGCTATACAATTAACGTTTATTATAATTATTATAATTATTATTATTATTATACATTTTACAAGTACACACTCACTTTAATAAACAACTCACTGTAGCACCCACTTTACCCACTTTGGACACTTGACACACTTTATATTGATTGGTATACTGGTATATTATTTCCCCTCATTGCACCTCACCACCACAAGGTGGCGCCACAAGCTAAGCTAAGTTGTACCTCATCACATTCCTGCATTGTACTGTATGGGAACTCAGTTACCTTTCTCTACTCTGCACTGTATATTGTATATTGTATTATGTATATTGAACATTTTTGTTTTGTTTACACTTGTTTACGTACTTGACTTTCTATTGATCTATTCTATACTTATATTATACTTTTTATACTCATCCTTTTATATAGCACACTCTCAGGAGCAAAACGGAAAGAAGCATTTCATAAAAGTATTCTGTATTTCTATATGACAACTAATAAAGAAACTTGAACTTGAACTTGAACAAGAGCGGCAAAGTGCCATGCAGGCTGTGTAGCAGTGCATGACATCCAGGAGACTGTCTGGAGCAGTGTTCATTCTTGTCAGAAGTGGGATGAACTGATTAGCCTGTAGTTTCCTGTGCATGGCATCCATTCCCACTGTCACGGTTTAGTACTGAACCCAATATGCAGACGGAGACAGCTCTTGTAAAAACTCAATATGGGTAATATATTTAATGAAGAACGGAAGAGGTCAAGTGTCCAGACAGGAAGGTCGATAACGGAGAGGCACTCGTACAGTCCGGGGGCGTGTGCGGGAGCGAGTGAGTCAGACGAGCGGGGGGGTCAGAGCAGGTGTAGGGTATAGTCAGCCAGGCAGGCAGGGGTCGAGACGGGTACAGGTCCTCCCAGGGGCGTAGCTGGGGGGGGTAGCTTAGGATGATTCCAAGGGCCCAGCACTGGGGGGGGGGGGGGGGGGGGGGCAAAAAAAAGTTTTTTTTTTTTTATTTTTTTTTTATACTAGACATCACTCAGGTGTATTATTGATGCTCTCATTGATACTATGTTTGTTTCTGAAGTGTGTGTGTGTGTGTGTGTGTGTGTGTGTGTGTGTGTGTGTGTGTGTGTGTGTGTGTGTGTGTGTGTGTGTGTGTGTGTGTGTGTGAGATATATAGAGAGAGAGGGGGGGCTTTGGTAGACTATTGCATTGGTCCATTCATTGAAGATGAACGCAATGCGACATTCTTTACTAGGCTCACCCACCAACGGTGCAGGTGCTGAACTGCTGATCCGAATGTATAGGTAAAAACCATATTATGCGTTTTCAGCAATAAAAAAATTGGCCAAAAAAAACTGGGGGCCTACAAATACATTCTTTCATGGGGCCCAGAATCTGGAGCTACACCCCTGGGTCCTCCTCCGCTAGGGTTCAGAGCAGGTCCTTGTTTTGCAAGCAAGTGTTTCCAGATACTTCGCCAAGCAGGCTGTGGAGAGAGGACGAGAGTACAGAGTTAGGCGAGTGTATAGCTGAGGTGCCGCGTGTCTCTCCACAGTCACGATGGACAGTGTAGTGAAGTGACTGTGGACGTTAAGCGGTACTGCACGTAAAAGTCACTCCCCAGAGGCATCCAGACCCATTACCAGGAGGTGAATTCACCTCTTGGTACAGTGGTCTGTGATGCCGCCCGCGGCGCGGGAGACCAAGGTTCAACTCCCACTCAGGGCGATCCCTTAACAGGGGTCGAATCGAAACACAACGCAGAGCAATACGACACACCGGTCACACAAGGTCAGAGAACTTGAGGTCCAGGCATCCAGAACAAGAGGCATCAGAATATAGAACACGAGAGCAAAGTAACACGACTAACTGATAAATAAGAGGTTACGATCTGGCAGCCTCCTGACATCTGGGGCGGGGTTGGCCCACAGACGTCAGATCAGCTGCCACGCTGACGGCACCACACCTGAACATAATGAGAGAGCGGGAGTGGGGGAAAGAGAGAGAGAGGGAGAGGGAGAGAGCACCGCCAGGCAGGAACCATGACACCCTCTTCTTCTCCCACCCAGGACCATGTGACCTGGGAGTAGTGGCGGGAATTACGGCTCTTTTTAGAGAGTCGGCTCTTTTGGCTCTCAAGCGGCTCCTCAGATTGCTTTTTTGTTGCTTAAATTAACTTTAATCGCCGGGAACGCCGTAACTCGTCTTTCCCCGCCATGCTCATTCTGCCGAAGACGCCGTAACACGTCTTTGATATCAATAATTCAAAAATCTGAAATCATATTTCTCCCCCGGGGACCTGAGATCTCCTGTTGATCTCCTCTCAACTCTCCGACTGTTCAAGAGCGCCATCTGGTGGCCGATCGGCAGATCGCCCAAACAGCAAACCGGAAACAGAAAGTGGTGCTCATCCAAATTCGGTCCGACCACTCGCTATAGCTCCCGGGACTCCATCTTGACACACTGGATAATCGATTGCTCGCCCTAACTCGATAAACAACGTTATTTGGACGTATATAGTATTATACAACCTGGAAATGGTTCATCTAGATCAACATCCCATAATAGCAAAATGTCTACTCCAAGCTGATCGCCCAACGCCATGAGGAAGGTACGGTAAGTTTCAGCGTTTATTATTACCGTGTTCAATACAAACTGCTCTGATGATCATATGACCCACCCTAGATGAATGATATAACGTTGCCCACGGAATTATAAACGACCCCCCGCCCATCCGGTCAACATCAGATGATACGTAGTAACTTCTAGAAGTACCTCCAGTTGAAATTTTTTATCTGGCACCGATCGCTATCAAACTGTATTTCATCATCAATATAATGCATTTGGGGCTATAAATCAAGTTCTGGAGAAAGCTGCAGAAAACGATAAAAACATACTTATACTTTAGACCGTATTTTAGTATGAATATGTTAATGAAAAAGTATAACGTTGCTACACCCTGAACAATTGATATAGGACATTGAATGGGCCATAATAATGTCAATTTAGCAATACAATTTCAAAAGTTATAGCCCTGCAAAGAAGGGGAACTTCTCCATAGACAAATAGAGCTGGCTAGGGATGGTAAATTATGAATTTAACCATGGCGATCAAAGTGTTAATTTATTACCAAAGATAATGTAGAATTATGTATACAATTAATTACTAATGTAAGAAAAACATAC
Organism: Notolepis coatsorum; assembly: GCF_963971535.1. Lineage (NCBI taxonomy): Eukaryota > Metazoa > Chordata > Actinopteri > Aulopiformes > Paralepididae > Notolepis > Notolepis coatsorum. The sequence continues at coordinate 309,327,063 of NC_140165.1, read as the reverse complement.
ATTATATCAAATGTTTATTATTTATATAGCTTTATTTACATACTCAACATACTACAACATGGAGCAGAGTGCTACAAAAAAAAACGAAAACTAATCGGCTCCTAATTGCTCCTGAGTCCTGATGAGCAGGTCGGCACCTTGCGTGGTCGCCTCCGCCGTCGGCGTGTGAATGTGTGAGTGAACAGGTGAATGTGAGGAACAAAATTGTAAAGCCCTTGGATAAAAGCGCTGTATAAATGCACCATTCACCATTTACCATTCGATTTACTTTTACCAAGCTTCTGTAAAGCGGCCTATTTGCCAGCACTGAAAATTCAGAGAAGTCGTGTCACAACCAGTCATGGCATGGATGAATAACAACTGGGAGCCCATGTCATGTCCAAGGATGATTGATCATACACTTTAACACCGCCATCAGCTTTTACACTTTTCTGATCTGAAATAAAGTTCCTTGCTACCTTCCTTTACATAGTAAAGCAGTACGACAAGGAGATCAAACAAACAGCATAGTGGTTTGTAGAAGGATTGCCTCCACTGCAGTCTCGACCAGCTCCCCAGAACCATTGACCACACTGCAGTCTCTACCATGTCTACACCAGCCTCACCAGAACCATTGACCACACTGCAGTCTCTACCATGTCTACACCAGCCTCACCAGAACCATTGACCACACTGCAGTCTCTACCATGTCTACACCAGCCTCACCAGAACCATTGACCACAGTGCAGTCTCTACCATGTCTACACCAGCCTCACCAGAACCATTGACCACAGTGCAGTCTCTACCATGTCTACATCAGCTCCCCAGATGCATTGACCACAGTGCAGTCTCTACCATGTCTACACCAGCCTCACCAGAACCATTGACCACAGTGCAGTCTCTACCATGTCTACATCAGCTCCCCAGATGCATTGACCACAGTGCAGTCTCTACCATGTCTACACCAGCCTCACCAGAACCATTGACCACACTGCAGTCTCTACCATGTCTACACCAGCCTCACCAGAACCATTGACCACAGTGCAGTCTCTACCATGTCTACATCAGCTCCCCAGATGTATTGACCACAGTGCAGTCTCTACCATGTCTACATCAGCTCCCCAGATGCATTGACCACAGTGCAGTCTCTACCATGTCTACACCAGCCTCACCAGAACCATTGACCACAGTGCAGTCTCTACCATGTCTACATCAGCTCCCCAGATGCATTGACCACAGTGCAGTCTCTACCATGTCTACACCAGCCTCACCAGAACCATTGACCACAGTGCAGTCTCTACCATGTCTACACCAGCCTCACCAGAACCATTGACCACAGTGCAGTCTCTACCATGTCTACATCAGCTGCCCAGATGCATTGACCACAGTGCAGTCTCTACCATGTCTACATCAGCTGCCCAGATGCATTGACCACAGTGCAGTCTCTACCATGTCTACATCAGCTCCCCAGATGCATTGACCACAGTGCAGTCTCTACCATGTCTACACCAGCCTCACCAGAACCATTGACAAAATTGTCCAAAAACATTATTACCGCCAAAGCCTCTTTCTTTCACCATAAGATTGAAGCCTCTGCTAATAACCTCCGCAAACTGCACGCCACCATGCCCCCCCGCCCTCCCGCACACACTCTCCCCTCCCCTCTCTCTGCAGAGGACTTGCCACCTTCTTTGAAAACAACCACAGTTGCTTTTCCCAACCACCACCCACTTCCTCATCTTTCTCTCACATTACAGACACTGAAGCATTGACACCGATAACATCGAACCGTCCCACTAAATGCCAGATGGACCCGGTACCCTCTACAGACCATTCCTCCCATTCCTGCAAACCATCAACTCCTCTCTCAACTCTGGGCTGGTGACAACAGGGGGTGGGCTGGATTACGAAGTTCCCACTGTTCTTACAGAACCAACCAGTACTGTATGTGCTGTTCTCCTGTTCTTACTGTATTGTTACCCAGTAAAAACAAACGATCACTGGGCGGCTGGGTATAGTGAGGTGTAAGCACTCGCCTACATGTTTTGCTGTCACAGAGAAAATACATTCCAGAGGTGTGAAAACAAATGGCAACTATAACTAACACTAGCTAACACCAACACAAGCTACGTTAGCCGTTTTTGCTGTGTGACAGTTAACCAGACCACAAGTTACTTCTGCATTTAATATTCTGCACTGGGGTCAGAACCTATGGGTAGAAAGTTCAGTTGTATCTACAGTATGGGTATTAATCTTCAGGTCACATGTTCCCACTATCAGAACTCATGTTCCCACCGTCAGAACTCATGTTCCCACATGTTTTTCGTCCTCAGATGAGAGTACAAGCCTTCCATAGCTGTGCACATTTGCTTTCTACTCCAGCCTACCTGTTATGATGTTTCAGTGCTGGATGAACATGCCTGTTATGATGCTGCAGTGCTGGATGAACACATGTCTGTTATGAGCAAATTTTATATTAGTATATTAGTGTGCCAAATTGTTTTGTCACAAATGCCATGAGCAAGGGGCACTTCATCCATAAACATCGAACCATCCCACTAAATGCCAGATGGACCCGGTACCCTCTACAGACCATTCCTCCCATTCCTGCAACCTACTGATTCATGTGCGGTTACACGCTAAGTTCTGGGAAATGACACAGTAAATGTCAAGAAGTTACACTCAACAATCTCCTATTGTTACTCCATTCATACAAGAAAGTTACACCACACGTTCTGGGAAATTACACTGTACAATGCGGGCTGTATTATGAAGTGTTAACCCATATTTCTGAAGCCAAAGGTCAAGTTCATTATTGGTCTGTGTGTTGTTGGAATACGGTTCTGTGAGATTTTTGCTTACATTAATGAATGAATTTAGCATTATAGTGATACAACTATTCAAACTGTACATTCACGTGACATCACTGCAGCATACATATTCTTTAGCCCAGTTTGTCCTGGAAACAAAGATGTATATAACATGATTGGGTATTACAGGCATGATGTTATACATGTATTATTTATTACACAATTACACTATGACAAACCAAAAATAGATGGAGAAATGGTTTAGACCTGAGAGGGTTTTTACCACTAAGAAAACATTGCAAAGTTATCTTGATTATCATTGCAAGATAAGCGACCACAACTTCCTACCTTCCTCCTCTCCGAGATTACATGGAGTGCAGGATTCCAACGAAACACAATGTTGAAATACTTGAAACACCTGCTAGAAGGTTCTGATAGTTGCTATGGCAACTGTAATTGACTCACTATAACTGTTGTTAAAAGTAGCAATAGTGGGACTTCAGTGTAACGTGGACATGTGATCTGTAGGAATGCAGATATCACAGACGTGTATATATGATGATTTCTGTGATCGCAAGTCCCTTGGCTTTTTACACATTAACATTCGCAGCCTATTACCCAAACTTGACCTGCTAAAATCCGGGGTTCACACTGTCACTCCTGATGTTTTAGCTATCTCTGAATCGTGGCTTAAGAATAGCGTTTCTAGCCTAAACATCTCCATACCAGGTTACAATGTCTTTCGCCAAGACAGAGCCACTAAAGGAGGCGGTGTAGCTATTTTCGTTAAAGACCACTTGCAATGCTCTATTTCACTGTCAATATCTGTTCCTAAGCAATTTGAACTGTTAGTGTTAAAACTCAAACTGTCCGCTAACTTCTCTCTCTCTGTTGCGGCCTGCTATACACCACCCTCTGCCCCAGCCTGTACTCTAACTGCACTCAGTGAACTCCTGGCCCCTTACATCTCCTCCGAGTTTGTCCTCCATGGGAGATCTAACTTGGGACATGACTAACCCTCCAGACACAGTCACACAGCAATTTGACGCTTTAAACCTCTCTCAAATAATATCTGAGCCCACCAAACACAATTTGAAAGTCCCTTCATCTGCTACTTTGCTCGATGTTATCCTTACTAATGCTCCATCTAACTATAAATCCGGTGTCTTCAGTCAAGATCTGAGTGATCACTGCGCCATTGCCTGCATCCGTTCAGGCTCCTCAGTCAAACGACCACCAGTGACCGTAACCAAGCGTTCCCTGAAGAAGTTTGTTACGGAAGCCTTTCTCCATGACGTTGCTGCTGAGAACTGGGACAGAATGAATTCTATCACCACTATTGATGCTGTCTGGTCATACTTTAAAAATACTTTTAGCCAGATCATTAAAGGGGAACTATCTTATAAATGGCCTTTTTCAGTGTTTAGCATTGTTTCATAGCTATGTTGAATTATATTAATATGATCTATGTCTCTAATTCTCATATTGGCGCATTCTTCCAATTCTCCTCTCACAATATTCACCCTCACTGAACTGAGTCATCTGAAAATGTGATGATCTGTGATGTCAGAGAGACTCAGCTGCATGATAATGTGGCAGATGCCACCAGGCCACACAGTGGTTTAGGAGCCCAGGCTCAAAACGGCTCGAGATCTTGAGGTAGAAAAATGCTTTTTTTGAGGACTTGATTAAAAATACAAAACAATGAATAAAAAAAAAATATAATAACAGAGGTGTTCCATAAACTCACAGGAATTGTGTAAAAGTGCCAAAATAGTGAAAGAAATAGTAAAATAGTTCCCCTTTAATAAACATGCCCCACTTAAAACATTACGGATAAAGGATCGCTTCAGCCCCTGGTTCTCCCATGATTTGGCTGTTTTAATCTGTCATAAAAACACCTTATGGCGGAAAGCCCGTTCCTCTCAGTCCCCTGTCGACTGGCTTGCCTTTAGGCAGTGTAGAAACAAATCTACCCAGGCTGGATATCAGGAAAGCCAAAATCAATTATTTCTTGGATACATTTTTCTTCCTGCAGGTCTGATGCCAAGATGTTTTGGAAAACTGTAAAATCCATGGAGAATAAGCTTGCTTCTCCTCACCTTCCCAACGTGATGACTTTCGATGACACTGTTGTCACTGATAAATTTTGCATGGCATCACTTTTCAATCATCATTTTGTCAACTCTGCCGATGTCTTCTCTGCTATGCCCCCCATCACTGCCTCACCTCAGCCTCCTTCCTCTCCCAGCTCTGGCGTTTTTTCCTTTAAGCCCTTCCTGAGCTCTGAGGTTTTTGAGGAGCTCACCAAGCTGGATTCAAACAAGTCTGCTGGCTCTGATGGTCTCGAACCTACATGTATGTTTTTAAAAGCTGCTGCCCATATCATTGCCGCCCCCATCACGCGGCTATTCAACTTGTCTTTTGAGCTATCTGTCTTTCCTCCTGATTGGAAAACTCGAGATACTCCATCATTCCGCCATCAGTTTTGCCACTAGTGCACCCTTCACCACTCACCACTGTGACCTTTATAACCTGGTGGACTGGACATCTCTTCACACCAGAAGGCTTCTTCACTGGCTTCAAATAATTTACAAAACCATACTTGGTAAAACACTTCTCTACCTCTCCTCCACTTCTAACTACAGCCTAAGGTCCAGCAACTTCATCAAACTCACCATCCCCAAAGCCTGCACGGTTTCTGGATGCAACGCCTTCCGATTTGCTGCTGCATCTGACTGGAACACCTTACAAAACACCCTTAAACTCACTGCCCTCACATCGCTCAGTGCTTTTAAACAAAATCTGCAACAGATCATAACCAACTGTTGCACCTGCTGACTGCCTCCCAATCGCACGCATAGCCCTCAGCCTCTTCTCTCCTCCCCCTAAGCCCCCTCACCTACCTCTCTCCTTCTCCCCCTTTCTTCTCTCTCTCTCCCTCTGGTTCTCGCTCTCCCTCTCTCTTACTCTTCCTTTCTCTTTTTCCCTTTCTCTTTTTCCTTCTCTCCCTTTCATTCTCTCCCTTATTTATTGTTGTCCTTGTATACTATTGCTACTGTCATTTTGTATTTTATTTACTTGTATGCTTGTACATAACCTTGTTTTTGTTACAGCCTCCCACCCCCCCTTCCCACAAAAGGCCTTTGCTTTTTGGACAGGCTGCTTTTGTATATAAGAATTTGTTCTTAGGTAATTGCTTGCCTGGATAAATAAAGGTTAAGTAAAAAAAAATATATATATATATATATATATAGCAGGATAGTACAGTACCATGAGCATAAACCATGCAGTGGCGGACTGGCCATCGGGACGTTCGGGACGAATCCCGATGGGCCGGAACCAAAGTGGGCTGGTCCAAAAAAATATATATGGGCCAGTATGTGGGCCGGTGTGTGGGCCGGTGTGTGGGCCAGTATGTGGGCCATTGTGTGGGCCGGCAATAAAACAATAAACAAGTTGCATAAACTAAATCAGATTAAAAATGATCACAGTTCTGGTTTGCCTTAAGATGCAGTTTAAGATGGGTCTTGAACATGGAGTATGTAGGGCACTCTCTAATCACAACTGGTAGGCTATTCCAGTAGTTACCACATTTAACAGAGAACACAGTTTTTGCAAAGGTAGTATACCGAAAAGGCACCTTACAGTCCCCTCTACTGATGGCCCTGGTGGTAATGCCAGTGTCTGCTTTCTGTTGGATGAACTTATTCAATGGGGGAGGGGCAAGTCCATGCAGAACCTTGTTGCATGTTATGTTTTTCTAAAACATTACAGTGATGAAATGAAATTGGTTTCCTATCAAATACTTTTATGGCTTTTTTGTAGAGTAATTCTATTGGTGTAAGAGTAGTGACATATGAAAGAGACCAGTTGATAAAACAGTACTCGATGTGTGATAAAATCATTGAATGCAGAAACATCCTTGCAGCATTAACTGGCAGGCAGGGCCTGATCTGCCTGAAGTTTTCGATGTTAAACTTGACTGTTTGTCACTTTCTTCACATGACTTTTTGAAGGTCAATGTAGAGTCCAATGTGACCCCAAGATACTTGAATTAATGGGATCATCCTTATGTTCCCCGGGTCCTATGTTCCTCGGGTCCTATGTTCCCCGCTTGATTGATTAATAGATTGACATTTTTATAAATTTTTATTATTTTATTAATTATGAATGTCCGCCTTGTTTCGAACTGGTTAAGCTTAGGCCCTCTTTCGAACTGGTTACGGTTAGAGTTTGGAATCAGGGCTGGTGGTCTAAAAATTTCAATCAATCAAAGCGGGGAACATAGAACCCGGGGAACATAGGACCCGGGGAAAATAGGACCCGGGGAACATAGACATGCTCCCGAATTAATGTACAATGTCCAGCTCCGCCTCTCCCAGAAACACATTAGAGTGAGTGACCTCTACTGGTGACTTTGTGAACATCATAGACACTGTTTTCTTGGTGTTAAGTGAAAGACATGCTTTTGTTTTTGTCTTGAATGAGACATGAGACATCAGTGAATGAGATTCACGTTTCCTCCCAACCGCGAGTAGGCCTAGAAGCGCAGAAATGGAGAACGGAAAAAAAAAAGTGGAGCTGAAAAAGCTAGAATAAAAAAACAAAAATTGCTATAGTAAAAGACGCAGAACAATGTTCTAAAATTACAGACATGTTTAGTAGAGGAAGGGCTCTTGTTAGAGTAGCTGCTGCTGCTAATAATGATGAAGTTCAAGTGGAAGGAACCAACAGTAACATGACAGGTGCGTGCAGTAGCCTAGTGCATATTCTACTGTTGGTGTCTGCCGGTTCATGAGGGCTAGCTAGCCTATACTAGCTCTTGCAGTGATTTCAGTCATTCTATTACAAGACAATGTGCTTTCCGTATTCCTGATTCCTTACAGCACGTGGACATAAATAGTCGTGACTCGTGAAGTTTTTTCTCTGACTAAAAGTTTAGTTAGCAATGTTAGGACTAGTGCCCACCACAGCATCAGAAGCTAAAGTGCTAACCTAGAGAGCCAATCAGAACCTAGGACGGGCTGCAAATTAATCGGCTACTAATATTATAATAGTAAATACTAAAATAAAATACTATTATGTTCCCTTCCAAATTTTCATGTTGATATAATATTGGTAATCTAATTGATTGAATTGATTAGTTGCCATTTTACATGCTTAAATAAGATGTACCTTAGAATTCCCAACTGTTAGCCATGTTCTCGATATGATTAGTCTCATCTACATGTTTGTAAATAACCACAGCTAACTAGCTTAAGCTAACAACTCGGTCAACTACTACCCCGTAGTTAAACAAATGTGATTGCATATAACAGCTAACTGCTACAGCTAAGTTGGTAGTTAGCCTATTCCATTAATGTTGAATGTATTTATGAAGGTTGTTGATGGTGGTTGGCGCTGAATAGCAGACATGATTCCGTCAGTCTGCCACAGGGCAGCTGTGTTTGCTGATGCTGCTCATGACCACCAGTAGCGTGTGTGAGTGTGAATGCAGAGAGAGAGAGAGAGAGAGAGAGAGAGAGAGAGAGAGAGAGAGAGAGAGAGAGAGAGAGAGAGAGAGAGAGAGAGAGAGAAAGCAGCCATGATGAAGTTGAGCTTAATCCAGTAGAATGAAAACGTTTATAAAAGACACCTAGATCATGACATTACTTTTCAAATTGTGTATTATAATGTGTATATTTTAGTGATGTCCGATATTATCGGCCTACCGATATTGGCATTAAAATGTGATATCGGAAATGATCGGTATCTGTTTTCAAAAAAAGAAAAATTTAATATTTTAATTTTTTATATTTATTTAACCTTTATTTACCCAGGCAAGCAAGTAAGAACAAAATCTGATTTTATTTATTGTCAAAAGTATGCATAATGTTGTGTTAATTCCACAACAAGAGATATGTAATGTTAATTACCTGAAATTATTAGTTTTTTGGGGGGGAAACCCTGCATATATTGGTATCGGTTGATATCGGTATCGGAAATTTAAGTGTTGGACTATATCGGATATCGGTAAAAAAGCCAATATCGAACATCCCTAGTATATTTGTATCTTCTTCCTTACTGCCCCCACTACTGGGTCCATCACTACTAGCACAGATTTCAACTTTATTTTCAATTCTAGTGAAGATAACATGTTTTTCTCTATTGGATGAAATGGTGCAGCGATAAAAACATTGTATTCAAACATTTTATTCAATAAAGCCTCAACAAAGTGTTGGAACAGCATACAGAATATAGATGTGATGTCAGTCTGAATCAGAGCATTCTCTGCCTCATTGAATTCTGAATAATCAGATTCCAATGAACCCTTAAATTCTGAAAATGGGAGTAGTCACCACTCACCAACTTCCCCATCTTCTCTAGTCACCCCCACACCTTCTATTTGACCCATGACTTCTCAGCAGAGCCCAGACAAAACTTCCCTTTTCCTATCAACTCTGCTAATACTGAGTCACTATTGAGAGAGAGAGAGAGAGAGAGAGAGAGAGAGAGAGAGAGAGAGAGAGAGAGAGAGAGACTGAGAGAGACTGAGAGAGACTGAGAGAGACTGAGAGACTGAGAGACTGAGAGAGACTGAGAGACTGAGAGAGACTGAGAGAGACTGAGAGAGACTGAGACTCTTGGAATGGGTGTCTGGGAGGAAGTGGGGGGTCTTTCGATGTTGATTAAACGGCAAGCAACTAATGTCATGAGTGCCAAATTAAAGGAAAATAAATCCAATCTAACTGAAATTGTGTAGCACAGACCTTTCTATGGATCAAAACCTCAATATTATTATGGTGTAGTTAATACTTCATGTATCCTTAATCCCTAGGCTAATGAGGCACTAAGATGTTACTAAAAAGTAAAAAGCCAAAGTAACGGTATATGTATGTGTGTGTGTGTGTGTGTGTGTGTGTGTGTGTGTGTGCACTGTGCACGAGTGCACATCTAGGGGCGGGGTGTAGATTTGGTCTCCCTGATGTTGACTCCTTAGCCACAGCCTTGGGTTGTTTAATACTGGACAAGTGTTTCATAACGGCCGTTGTGTGGGTCGGTTTCGGGGCCGGTGTGTGGGCTGGTGCGTCTGAATGTCCCGGGCTGAATTTGTGTCCCAGTCCGCCACTGGCATAAACAGTCAAATAATATACATACATATAATTATAATTTGTATTATTTTTATTTTCAATATTAATACCACCACACAAGCACACTTACTACACACACACACACACGCACGCACGCACGCACGCACACACACACACACACACACACACACACACACACACACACACACACACACACACACACACACACACACACACACACACACACACACACACACACACACACACACACACACACACACACACACACACACACACTGCTGCTATTTACACTGTAGAATCTTTTTTTTTTTATCCTCTGTTTTCTTACCTTGTGAAAAAACATGCATTGTATAGTTTTTTAATAGATCGGTGTGTATCTACTACGGTCGGGGAGCCGGGAATAACATGTACTGAATGTACATTTAAATGGTGCCTTTATCTAGCAGCTTTTATCCAAAGTGCTTTACAACTTGTTCCTCACATTCACCCGTTCACTCACACATTCACACACCAATGGCGGAGGCGACCATACAAGGTGCCGACCTGCTCATCGGGAGCAATCCCGTGAACTGTTTGTCATAGAGCCTTTTTTATTTTTATTTTTTATTTATCCTTTATTTATCCAGGAATGTCCCATTGAGATACAAGATCTCTTCTTCCAGGGAGTCCTGACCAACACGGCACACAGCAAGTTTCAACATAGAAACAAGGGCATTAAACAAAAAACATACAAATCAAATACAAATACAGAAGGCCATTTGTGCAGTGGCAAGAAGCATAATCAGATCAGCAATAGCATCAGTTAAAACAGTTACATGTTTCATGAAGGGCTAATTGTAGCATACCTTTAAGCATTCACAGTAGGAAGTGCCTCTAGACAAAGTTTCACTTGCAGCGTATTCCATAAAAAGGTAGCATAGTGGACGAATGCAGCTTTACCAAGCTCTGACTGCATCAAAGGAACATTTAAAAGCATCCCATTTGCTGCTCGGCTGGTATTAAAAAAGAAAGTATAAAAGGACAGAAGTCTGGAGATATAAGGGCAGCTTACCTAGCAATGACTTCAGGATAAAAATCAACATGTGTGATTGTTTTCTTTGATACAGAGAGGACCATCTTAAAGACAAAGTGCAGTGGTGGGTGCGAGAGCCTGCACCCGTTACAAAACGTATAGCAGTATGGTACGCAGAATCCAGCCTTTCTAGTTTAGTCTGCGCTGGTGCCTTGTGGGCTATAAGATTTGGGAGCTGATTCCAGTGCGAACATCTCGTACAGTTTCTTCCTAAACGCACTACAGAGAAATAAGTAGATGAGAGGGTCCAGACACACATTGGTGGCTGAAAGCCACAAGGTAAACACTTTAGCTACATTAAGTCCAGCCCTCTTGCAATAATATCCTTCAGAAATCTGAAGTAGCGTGTAGGGGATACGTATCACATGGTAGGGGGCAAAGCACAGCAAGAACACCACCAAGATTAGAAACACTCGAGTGTTAGTCTTACGTCTCACATTATCGTTGTTGCTTCCGGATTTTGTGTATGACTGATAGACCGTCCTGGCAATGCAGATGTAACAGAAGGCATTGATAATACTTGCAACCCAGAAGATCACGTTGTTAGTGATGGCCACACCCGCATGAAGACTCAATCCTGATTCGCTCTTCATTTTCATACAGAATTCCTTTTTGCTGCTGTTCAGACGACTCTCATTGGTCAGTATTATTGTGGGGAAGGTAATCGTGCACAGATAGATGCCCCACACCGACGGCGATATTACTCTCCCGAGGAGCACGTTCTGACCCAACATCCTGCCACCGGGTCGGACGATCTTGAAGAAACGGTCCACACTTATGAGGCAGAGGAAGATGATGCTCATGTACATGCAGGTGTAGAAGATCACACCCGAATATTGACAATGGATTGCTTTCAAAACAACAGAGCTGTTGGGCAAAAAGTGGGCAGCTTGTAGAGGTAGTGTCAGCGTCATGAGGAAGTCAGCAGCTATCAGGTTCTTCAGATACACCATGAAGGGGGACTTGGAGGGCAGGCGAAGAGAGACCCAGGCTGCCATTCCATTGAGGAAGAGGGCAGGGATGAAGAGTAGGAAGTAAAGGATGGATGCAGCCAGATCTACAGCATCTTTATCAAAGCCACAGTCCAGTGAGTCCATGGTGGGGAGTTTAGATTAATCTAAAGAAGAGGTTTGCAGCACACAAAGTTAATGTTTACATGTTAACTCTGAATGTCATGATAATAATGATAATAATAATAATAATAATAATAATAATAATAATAATAATAATAATAATAATAATAATAATAATAATAATAATAATAATAATAATAATAATAATAATAATAATAATAATAATAATAATAATAATATTATTAAATAATAATAATAATAATAATAATAATAATAATAATAATAATAATAATAATAATAATAATAATAATAATAATAATAATAATAATAATAATAATAATAATAATAATAAAAAACTTTATTAGTATATGACCTTTCATACAAGAATTGCAGCCCAAAGTGCTTCACAGCAGTAATGTAGACATAATGAACATAAAATAGACATAGGCATAAAAACCGCATAAAATTGGCATAAATATATAAGCATAAAATGAGCAGATAATTTACATAAAATGAGGAGATAATTGACTAAATAAAAGCAATGCAGACATAAAATGTGTATAAAATAGCATAAAATGTGTATAAAATAGACAATAAACAGAGTAAAAGCAATGCAGACATACAATTGGTAAAAAAAAAAAAAAAAAAGACAATAATCAGAATAAAAGCTAAGCATGCAGGCATTAAAAAAAGAAAAAAAGAGAGACAATAATCTAAGTGGCAGAGTGCAGGATGCAGACATTATTGTCAAACATAAATACAATAAACTCACCAGCGTTGCTGCTGTTGCTGTGTCTTAGTCGAGTGACGGGTGGTACAGCCGGGTGGTGCAGCCTCTTCTGATAACTATCTGACCACATGACACGGACAGGAAACCACGCGTCTGTACGTTTGCAGAGCTCAGTCACTCGACGAAGACTAATGAAAATGAATGAAACTGGCCCCTGTAAATGTCCAAACCACCCCTCCCACACACCCACCCACCACCTCCTAATGTACAGTTTCCTCCCCCTCGTATGTATATTTCTGTTAGGATCTCCGTTTAACAGTACTGCCATGTAACTTATAAATTTTGTTTAAAGAACGAGAGGTGACGTATAATTTAAGAAGAACACTCAATTTGAAACAGCCTAGAGCTCGAACCACACTTAAAAGTATGTCTGTGTCTGTGTCTGGAACAATATACCGGATGAAATAAAAAACAGCAGGAGTATTTTTAAGTTTAAAAAGATGTTTAAAAACAGGGTTCTAGAATCTTATAGTAAAATTTTACCTACAATCTTTTTTTCTTTTCTTTTTTTTCTACCATGAAACTCTGGTATTGCAGATGGATTTTTGATTTTTCCTATGTTGGCTTATGTTCTTTTCAGGAACGTTTTTCTTTGTTGATTGTTGATTTTTTGTTTTTTTGTTTGTTTTATCTCGCAAACTTTAACTTTTTTTGTTCTTTTCTGGATCGTTTGTTGATTTTTGATTGTTGGTTTTTTTTTTTGTTATATTTTGAAACCTAACTTTTTTTAATTTGTTTTTTTTTTTAATTAGGGGTAGGTTGCTCTATAAGCCTTCGGCTTCAAACCTATCCTTTTCGTTTGTTTATTTGTGAAAATGTTCGAAAAATTATTTGTTTGTTTATTTATTTGTAAACATTCGAAATAAAATAATTAATTCATTCATTGTGTGTCACAAATGTAACAGTACTGTATATCTGTATGATAATGTCATGTATGTCATAAATATCATGATATATATCTGTATATCTGTATGTCATGTATGTCATAAATGTTATTATGAATTGAAAATGGGGGACCCTGATGTAAACAAGACGAAAGTCTTTCTCTGGTCTGCATCCCCTTAACAATTGTGTGTATTGAGCCGTACTGTATTGTGCCCATTCTGCAATCTGTTACAGTTTTCAATCAATCAATCAATCAATCAATCACATCACACAACAGTCTAATCATTAGACTATTGTGTGATGTCATTATTCAGTCTCATTCTTAACCATCAATATTTGTTCATTTTCTTACTGACCTCTGATATATAATGCCATATTTACTTATTTGCATTTTGCATCTGATAAAATACAACAATTTAATTTGAAAAATTAGACCAAATTTATGAACTTTTTTTTAATCTACTTTTTCTCCCATTTTTCTATTTTTCTCCCATCCCAATTTCGTATTGTCCAATTCTACCCCCTGTCTCGAACGCTGTTAGGCCATGCCTCCCACAGGCCGGCTGCAATGTGGACAAAGCCTTGCATCATGTGTCCCCTCCGGTACACGAGGAGGCAGCCGTCGCATTTTTTCACCTGCACAGCGTGATCTCTCAGCGGCGAGGGTCTGCGTGGGAGGGTCACGCCGCCTCTTGCTTCCTGATTCTGCTGCGCAGGCGCACCAACCGACCTGTAGGAGTCGCTGTCCACTAGGGCTGCAACTAATGACTATTTTGGTAGTCGACTAATCTGTCGATTATTTTTTCGATTAGTCGACTAATCGAAAACCAATTATATAAACAAACAAAAAAATATATATATATCATTTTTTTTTAACTACCTATCTTTGTGAAAGTGGCTTCTCATCTCTGGTCCAGCTGAAGACAGAGCAGAGGAACAGATTGGACATTGAGCATGACCTCAGAGTTTCTTTGAGACTCTTGTCAGGACCAAACAACATCCCCAGTTATCCCATTAGTTCCCCCAAACTTACTGTCGGTCTGTTATGTTAAGCTAAGAAGTCTTCAGCTGGCTGGACCAGAGCTGAGAAGCCACTTTCACAAAGATAGGTAGTGCAAAAAAAATTAAAAAAATAATAATATTTTTTTTTAATGACTAATCGACGCAACAATATCTTGTCTGCGATTTTTCATAATCGACAATGACTAATCGTTGCAGCCCTACTGTCCACAACGTCCGATCCCCACCCACCAGCTTCCCACCCCTAACACTGCCAATTGTTAGTATGAACGACCAGCCAAGCTGGTAGCAATGTCGAGAGCTGGGCTCGAACCCAGCATCTCCTGCATTAGTGGCGAGCGCCTTGCCCATTGCGCCACTTAGCCGCCCCCAAATTTATGAACTTGAATTAACATTTATTTGTCTCTGCACTTATAAATCAAAAACTAACAAAAAAATCGAATGGAAAATAAATAGTTGTATGGCACTTAACAGCAGCATTTACCTCCATTTACCTCCTTGGCAAATAACTAGCTGTATTTAGTTTTCCATAAGGTCCACTGACTCGGTCCCCAGCATTGTGGTGGTTGAGCAGCAGCCAGGTCTAGTGGAGACTCGGGTCTGGCAGTGGCTAACACTACTAGCAGTGTCAACTTCAGTAGTGCTGCTAGCTGCTGCGCTAACAGCATTAGTCTTTGGCCTTTTTATAAAGACGACGCTGTCCAGCCTTGTACAGCCTTGTGGCGGGTTAAGCCTTTTTTTCGGCGGCATGTGGTGTATACTGTTTACTTTTTACTTGAGTCACAGTTGCAGGACATGAGGACCAGGAACATCACGTTAAGCTTGCTGCTTCTTCTTCACCAAATTGGTTGGAGTAGCATTAGATACGCTCATGGGCGACACATAGTGGCTTGGAGGTGAAACGCAGCCTATTCCAATAATTAACATTCGGTTATTTTAAAAACTGAAAAGAAAAATATGATCTATTAACAATTTATTTAGGTAACATAAATAATACTAATTCGTACATTGAAAAAATAATAATATATAAAAAATAATTTAATATACATTTTTTGAGAGACCCCCACAGGGTTTGTTGACTATGGGGGCTCAGACTCTATCTATGGGGGCTGAGCCCCCATTGGCCCCCACATAATTCGAACACTGGTCATCACTAACACCGTGATCTTCTGGGTTGCAAGTATTATCAATTCCTTCTGTTACATCTGCATTGCCAGGACGGTCTATCAGTCATACACAAAATCCGGAAGCAACAACGATAATGTGAGCCGTAAGACTAACACTCGAGTGTTTCTAATCTTGGTGGTGTTCTTGCTGTGCTTTGCCCCCTACCATGTGATACGTATCCCCTACACGCTACTTCAGATTTCTGAAGGATATGATTGCAAGAGGGCTGGACTTAATGTAGCTAAAGTGTTTACCTTGTGGCTTTCAGCCACCAATGTGTGTCTGGACCCTCTCATCTACTTCTTTCTGTGTAGTGCGTTTAGGAACAAACTGTACGAGATGTTCGCACTGGAATCAGCTCCCAAATAAATCTCATAGCTCACAAGGACCCATCGCAGACTAAACTAGAAAGGCATATATGTCTCTATGACAAACAGTTCACGGGATTGCTCCCGATGAGCAGGTCGGCACCTTGTATGGTCGCCTCCGCCATTGGTGTGTGAATGTGTGAGTGAACGGGTGAATGTGAGGAACAAATTGTAAAGCACTTTGGATAAAAGCTGCTATATAAATGCACCATTTACTACATACATTCAGAAATACTGGTTGCTATTGCTACCCAAATGTAGGCACATGTAGAAAACAAGAGAACAAGGAACGAGGGAGTAACAATAGGAGATTGTTGAGTGTAACTTCTTGACATTTACTGTGTCATTTCCCAGAACTTAGGGTGTAACCGCACATGAATCAGTAGGCTATATACTGTATGTATATGGATGAAGTGCCCCTTGCTCATGGCATTTGTGACAATAATATTCTGGCACACTAATCTATACTTAGAAAATTTGCTCATAACAGACATGTTCATCCAGCACTGACACATCATAACAGACATGTTCATCCAGCACTGCAGCATCATAACAGACATGTTCATCCAGCACTGACACATCATAACAGGCATGTTCATCCAGCACTGCAGCATCATAACAGACATGTTCATCCAGCACTGACACATCATAACAGACATGTTCATCCAGCACTGACACATCATAACAGACATGTTCATCCAGCACTGCAGCATCATAACAGACATGTTCATCCAGCACTGACACATCATAACAGGCATGTTCATCCAGCACTGCAGCATCATACTGTAACAGGTAGGCTGGAGTAGAAAGCAAATGTGCACAGCTATGGAAGGCTTGTACTCTCATCTGAGGACGAAAAACATGTGGGAACATGAGTTCTGATGGTGGGAACATGAGTTCTGATAGTGGGAACATGTGACCTGAAGATTCATACCCATACTGTAGATACAACTGAACTTTCTACCCATAGGTTCTGACCCCAGTGCATAATATTAAATGCAGAAGTAACTTGTGGTCTGGTTAACTGTCACACAGCAAAAACGGCTAACGTAGCTTGTGTTAGTGTTAGCTAGTGTTAGTTATAGTTGCCATTTGTTTTCACACCTCTGGAATGTATTTTCTCTGTGACAGCAAAACATGTACACACACACACACACACACACACACACACACACACACACACACACACACACACACACACACACACACACACACACACACACACACACACACACACACACACACACACACACACACACACACACACACACACACACACACACACACACACACACACACTGCAGCTATTTACACTGTAGAATCTTTTTTTTTATCCTCTGTTTTCTTACCTTGTGAAAAAACATGCATTGTATAGTTTTTATAGATCGGTGTGTATTGTGTTTACAAATCTACTACGGTCGGGGAGCCGGGAAGAACAGGTTTTTCTGAATGTACATTTAAATGGTGCCTTTATTTAGCAGCTTTTATCCAAAGTGCTTTACAACTTGTTCCTCACATTCACCCGTTCACTCACACATTCACATATTTTTTATTTATCCTTTATTTATCCAGGAATGTCCCATTGAGATACAAGAGTCCTGACCAACACGGCACACAGCAAGTTTCAACATAAAAACAAGGGCATTAAACAAAAAACATACAAATCAAATACAAATACAGAAGGCCATTTGTGCAGTGGCAAGAAGCATAATCAGATCAGCAATAGCATCAGTTAAAACAGTTACATGTTTCATGAAGCGCTAATTGTAGCATACCTTTAAGCATTCACAGTAGGAAGTGCCTCTAGACAAAGTTTCACTTGCAGCGTATTCCATAAAAAGGTAGCATAGTGGATGAATGCAGCTTTACCAAGCTCTGACTGCATCAAAGGAACATTTAAAAGCATCCCATTTGCTGCTCGGCTGGTATTAAAAAAGAAAGTATAAAAGGACAGAAGTCTGGAGATATAAGGGCAGCTTACCTAGCAATGACTTCAGGATAAAAATCAACATGTGTGATTGTTTTCTTTGATACAGAGAGGACCATCTTAAAGACAAAGTGCAGTGGTGGGTGCGAGAGCCTGCACCCGTTACAAAACGTATAGCAGTATGGTACGCAGAATCCAGCCTTTCTAGTTTAGTCTGCGCTGGTGCCTTGTGGGCTATAAGATTTGGGAGCTGATTCCAGTGCGAACATCTCGTACAGTTTCTTCCTAAACGCACTACAGAGAAATAAGTAGATGAGAGGGTCCAGACACACATTGGTGGCTGAAAGCCACAAGGTAAACACTTTAGCTACATTAAGTCCAGCCCTCTTGCAATAATATCCTTCAGAAATCTGAAGTAGCGTGTAGGGGATACGTATCACATGGTAGGGGGCAAAGCACAGCAAGAACACCACCAAAATTAGAAACACTCGAGTGTTAGTCTTACGTCTCACATTATCGTTGTTGCTTCCGGATTTTGTGTATGACTGATAGACCGTCCTGGCAATGCAGATGTAACAGAAGGAATTGATAATACTTGCAACCCAGAAGATCACAGTGTTAGTGATGGCCACACCCGCATGAAGACTCAATCCTGATTCGCTCTTCATTTTCATACAGAATTCCTTTTTGCTGCTGTTCAGATGACTCTCATTGGTCAGTATTATTGTGGGGAAGGTAATCGTGCACAGATAGATGCCCCACACCGACGGCGATATTACTCTCCCGAGGAGCACGTTCTGACCCAACATCCTGCCACCGGGTCGGACGATCTTGAAGAAATGGTCCACACTTATGAGGCAGAGGAAGATGATGCTCATGTACATGCAGGTGTGAATGAATGAAATGAATGAAAACTTTATTTAACAGATTGCAGAATGGGTACAATACAGTACGGCTCAATACATACAATTGTTAAGGGGATGCAGACCTGAGAAAGACGTTTGTCTTGTTTCCATCAGGGTCCCCCATTTTCAATTCATATAGACATTTATGACATACACAACATACATGACATTTATGGCATAGGGACATATAGGTATTTAGTACTGATACATTTGTGACATAAACGGTATTCAAATATACAGTACTGTTACCCCTAGATCCTGACAGAGTATATACATATGATGGGGAGGGGACTGTACATTAGGAGGGGGTGGGTGGGTGGGAGAGAAATATACATACGGTGGGGAGGGAATATATACATGCGGTGGGGAGGAGACTGTCTATTAGGAGGTGGTGGGGGTTTTGGGCATTTACGGTGGCCAGTTTCGAATTGCAGCCTCCCGTAGGTGCTCTTTAAGAGCGGTTTTGAAATTGGGCAGGGATTCACATTCCTTTACAGCTTTGGGTAGGGCGTTCCACATTGTTGTGGCATAATTGCGAAACGTGTTTAGTCCCTTGTTTGAGCCGAATCTGGGTTTAACATGATTTGTTGAGCTTCCTCTGGTGTAGTGGTTGTGGTATTCACTGACCTTTGGGAAGTATTTTGACATGTACATGGGCACCCCGGTCGTATAGAGTATCTTGTAGACCAGGCCCATTGCAAGTTGCTGTACTCTGTCGTCTACTCTAAGCCATCCTAGGTTGTCAAAGTGGGCAGGGGTGAGGTGGGTTCTGGGGTTCAGGTCAAGTAGTAGTCTGACCAGTTTGTTTTGTGATGTTTGTAATTTTGTTTTAAGCGCCTTTGAGGTGCTTTGGTACCATGAGGTGCATGCATAGTCATAGTACCCTTGCATGAGTGCTCCTGCCAGAGTCTTCAGGGTATTCTTGTTTACCAGAGAGGAGATCCGGTACAAGAATCTAGTTCGTTGGTTGACTTTTTTTTTTATTACATTGGATGCCATTTTCTCACAGGAAAGATTTGCCTCTAGGATGGAACCCAGGTAGGTAATTTCGTCTTTCCTTGTGACAATATTGTCACCCACTGTAACTGAGAAGCCGTCGGTCTTGCTGAGTTTGTTATTTGAACCGAAGAGAATGGACTCTGTTTTGCCCATGTGTAATGATAGTTTGTTATCAGCGAGCCATATGCAGATTTTGCCTAGTTCCGAGCTGAGGGTTTTCTCAACCTGCAACTTGTTCTTGTCAGAGACCAGCAGGGCTGAGTCGTCCGCAAACAGGAACAAGTTGCAGTCACAGGCTGACGACATGTCATTTGCATAAATTAGGAAGAGTAGCGGTCCTAGTATGCTTCCTTGTGGAACACCACAGCTCACTGTGAGGGGGGGGGATAGAGTACCGTTTACCTCTACCATCTGTTCTCTCCCCTCCAGGTAGGATTGCATCCAGCTCACTGATAAGCTATCAAAACCAATTGCTTTTAGCTTGTCCATAAGAATGGAGTGATTGACAGTGTCGAAGGCCTTTTGTAGGTCCAGCATGACCATGCCGCAGTATTTGCCCGCGTCCACCTCTTGTTTGATGTGGTCGTTCAAATAGAGAAGGCATGTGTCAGTGAAGTGGGACGTTCTGAAGCCAGATTGGAATTCGTAGATTAGATTTTTTTCCGCCAGGTACTTTTCGACCTGTTCCTAGACTATTTTCTCCATGACTTTCGAGATGGAGGTAAGAATAGAAACAGGGCGGTAGTTGCCTGGGTCTAATTTGCTGCCCTTTTTGTGCAGAGGGGTCACTCTCGCAATTTTGAAGTCCTTGGGGACGTGCCCCTGTTTTATAGAGAGGTTTATTATGTGTGTGATGACTGGGGTGATGGCGGCTGCTGCGTCTCTGAGGAATTTGGAGGGGATGTTGTCATGGCCAGTGGCCTTGTTAGGTTGGAGGGCGCTCAATTTTTTGAGTACCTCATCGGTTGTTACCATTTCAAGTTTGAAGTCATCTTTGTGGACCCCTAGGTTTTTGTAGTATGCTACTATGTGTTCTACCCAATAATGCCCTGAGTGGGAGGGTAGTTTGTTTACCAGTGTTGTGGCTATGTTTGTGAAGAAGATGTTTAAGTAATTGGCTACATCCAGCTTGTCTGTGATGAGCGTGTTGTCCGTCTTTATGTTTATGTTTGAGAATCTGGTTTTAAGTTTTTTACTGCAGCCTAGTTGATTATTGAGTAATTTCCAAAGTTCACGGGGTTTGTTTTTGTTTTCCTCAGTTTTGTCGTTGATGAAATTTCTTTTTGCGGTTCTGATCATGGTGTTTACGTCATTTCTTAGTCTGTTTCTTTGAATTTTTTGTTCAACCACGTGGGCTTGGAGTTCACTGTTTGAGCTTTTGGAAAGCTTTGTCTGACTTTTATGAAGTTCATAGCATTTTTTGTCTCTGGTTTTCATAGCGGCCAGTATTTCAGTGTGCATCCATGGTTCAGCGCGATTTTTAACCCTGGTGGTTCTTATGGGTGCCATGTTGTTGAGTATTGCTGTGAATTTGGTTTTGAATCCAAGCCATGTTTCTTCAACCTGTGTACCACTGAGTTCATCTGACCAGTCCAAGCTCCCCAGTTCTAGGTTAAAGGCCTCTCTAGAGTAAGTTTTGAGGTCTCTAGATGTGACTGTTTTGTGACAGCCGGCCTTCTGTTTTAGCTTTTTGCGGGTACAGAAAATCATATAATGATCACTTAACCCGCATGCTATCACCCCTAGAAGATCACACCCGAATATTGACAATGGATTGCTTTCAAAACAACAGAGCTGTTGGGCAAAAAGTGGGCAGCTTGTAGAGGTAGTGTCAGCGTCATGAGGAAGTCAGCAGCTATCAGGTTCTTCAGATACACCATGAAGGGGGACTTGGATCGCAGGTGAAGAGAGACCCAGGCTGCCATTCCATTGAGGAAGAGGGCAGGGATGAAGACTCAGTGTCAAATGCATCACTGCTTATGTAGTGTACAACGAGGATGAACATCCCGACGGATTAAGTAACTCAACTTGTTGTTACTTTAATTTCAATTAATTCGTTCATTCACCACAAATCTCACAAATTCCAATCCCACAATTTGAGTACTATTGTCTACAACATTTAATCTAAGGGACAAGCCAGTGAAAAGTTTGGGTAGGTGGTATAATGAGGAGTTGAATGATTGTGAACAGATAGGGCAATTTAGGAAAGATGTTGTAAAGGGGATAGGAAGGATATAGCGAAGCCAGGGCTTCGAGGCAAGTTGCAGTGTGTTATGGTGTTTGCAGTTTGGTTTATTCCCTAAATTGATGTGGCCATTATCAATATATGAAGTGCCAAAATCAAAAGGTAGAAAGGCTTGAGAGATTGGTTAATTCCTCTATTAGGAAATGGCTACGAGTTCCTCTCTGTATTAGTAGTGTGGCATTGTACAGGAAAGCATTCTCCAGCTACCAGTAACAAGTCTAACAGAGGCGTTTAAGTCTGTGAAGGTGATACCAGCGTTATCAGGGAGCAAAGTAGTTTGTCATTTTGTCCCAAATCCAACTAGAGTGAGGAAATTGAACCTAAGACAGGCAGTACAGGAAGCAGAGGCTTAGAGCTCTTAGGCACACAGACATTGTAGGTAAGGTGCAACAAGGCCAGGGGGTGGGGGGCTGGGACTCTGCTCAGGGACACCAGTATGGAGTAAAGCAGGTCCCACGGAAAGGAGGACGCTGGTAGTGGAGCAGGTAAGGCAAAAAGTGGAAGTAGTGAGGTGTACAAAGGCTGTGGCCAGTGGCGGACTGGGACACAAATTCAGCCCGGGACATTCAGACACACCAGCCCACACACCGGCCCACGCACCGGCCCCGAAACCGGGCCCACACAACAGGGGCGTTATGAAACACTTGTCCAGTATTAAACAACCCAAGGCTGTGGCTAAGGAGTCAACATCAGGGAGACCAAATCTACACACCGCCCCTAGATGTGCACTCATGCACAGTGCACACACACACACACACAGACACACACATACATATACCGTTACTTCCCGTCATTGGCATATGTTTTTTTTTTTACTAACATCTTAGTGCCTCATTAGCCTAGGGATTAAGGATACATGAAGTATTAACTACACCATAATAATATTGAGGTTTTGATCCATAGAAAGTAGGGATGTCCGATATTATCGGCCTACCGATATTATCGGCCGATATCGGCATTAAAATGTGATATCGAAAAATATCGGTATTGGTTTTTAAAAAATAATATTTTATTTACATTTCTATAACCTTTATTTACCCAGGCAAGCAAGTAAGAACCAATTCTGATTTTATTTATTGTCAAAAGTATGCATAATGTTGTGTTAATTCCACAACAAGAGATATGTAATGTTAATTACCTGAAATTATTCCATTTCTTGGGGCGGGAAACCCTGCATATATCGGTATCGGTTGATATCGGTATCGGAAATTAAGAGTTGGACAATATCGGTATATCGGTATCGGTAAAAAAGCCAATATCGAGCATCCCTAATAGAAAGGTCTGTGCTACACAATTTCAGTTAGATTGGATTTATTGTCCTTTAATTTGGCACTCATGACATTAGTTGCTTGCCGTTTAATCAACATTGAAAGACCCCCCACTTCCTCCCAGACACCCATTCCAAGAGCCTGTTTTCTCTCTCTCTCTCTCTCTCTCTCTCTCTCTCTCTCTCTCTCTCTCTCTCTCTCTCTCTCTCTCTCTCTCTCTCTCTCTCTCTCTCTCTATCTCTCTCTGTGTATGTGTCTCTCTGTGTGTGTGTCTCTCTCTCTCTGTTTCTCCCTCTCTCTGTGTGTCTCTCTCTGTGTCTCTCTCTCTGTGTCTCTCTCTGTGTCTCTCTCTCTCTGTGTGTCTCTCTCTGTGTCTCTCTCTCTGTGTCTCTCTCACTGTGTCTCTCTCTCTCTGTCTCTCTCTCTGTGTCTCTCTCTCTCTGTCTCTCTCTCTGTGTGTCTGTCTCTCTGTCTCTCTCTCTGTCTGTCTGTCTGTCTGTCTGGACTGGGCTCTCTCTCTCCCCTCAGGGTCAGCTGTGCTGGACTGGGCGCTCTCTCTCCCCTCAGGGTCAGCTGTGCTGGACTGGGCGCTCTCTCTTTCCTCAGAGTCAACTGCATAAGAAGAACATCAGCAATCAATAATAATGGCTTGAATTCATACAGCGTTTTTCAGCCTTTTGAAAACACCCAAAGTAGTAGTAGTAGTAGTAGTAGTAGTAGTAGTAGTAGTAGTAGTAGTAGTAGTAGTAGTCTATTCAGTCATCATCTCACACAATACAATATACCCCATCATTTAACAATATTTGATTTTACAGTGACTGAAAAGGTACAGACTGAAGCATAATGCTTATATATGCCTGTCCTATATTATTAACAAAAATTAAAAAAAAATGGCGGCTACGTGGCGTAGTGGGCAAGGCGCTCGCCACAAATACTGGAGACGCTAGGCTCGCCTGTTCGAGCCCAGCGCTCCACATTGCTTTCAGTTTAGCTGGTCGTTCATACTAATACACATTGGCCGTATTAGGGGGTGGGAAACTGATGGGTGGGGATCGGGCGTTGTGGACAGCGACTCCTACAGGTCGGTTGGTGCGCCTGCGCAGTAGAATCAGGAAGTGTCGGGGGCAGCGTGAGCCTCCCACGCGTTACTCCTCGCCACTGAGAGATCGAGCTGCGCAGGTGAAAAGATGCGACTGCTGTTACCTCAAGTACCGGAGGGGACTTGTGCTATGTATGACATAGTCCACATTGCAGCCGGCTTGTGGGAGGCAAGAAACAGCGTTCGTGACAGGGGAGGGTTGAATTGGATGATACGAAATTGGGATGGGAGAAAATGTAGAAAATGGGAGAAAAAGTGGATAAAAAAAAACAAATTAAAAAAATTAAGACTCCAAAACAGTATTCTAAAAGAAAATAGCAAAAGAAAACAGTATTATTCACCCTTGTAGTTTTCAAAAATAGCTTTACAAACCATTTTCTTAAAAACCAAAAGCGAATTACTCATTCTTAACTGTATATCAGCATTGTTCCACAAAGCGCTTCACAGAAACCATCAAGCATTCATACTCACACAGTCATACACTACTGGTGGTTGTGAGCAGCATCAGCAAACACAGCTGCCCTGTGGCAGACTGACGGAATCATGTCTGCTAATCAGCGCCAACCACCATCAACAACCTTCATAAATACATTCAACATTAATGGAATAGGCTAACTACCAACTTAGCTGTAGCAGTTAGCTGTTATATGCAATCACATTTGTTTAACTACGAGTAGCACATTTAGTATAGTATTGCAGTTTATCATAACAGAATATAGCAAAGCATTACAGTATAGTAATATAGTAGTATATATATATATATATATATATATATATATATATATATATATATATATATATATATATATATATATATTCTTTCATTTATTTGCATTTATTTTAAATGTGTTGGACCTTATGGTGTTCTTGTTCTGTTCTTGACTTATTGTTATGTTTCTTCTTGACTTGTTTAAAGAAGACATGTACGGCCCATGGGGACATTAACGTGTGTTGTCGGGCCTTACAAATAAATTTGATTTGATTTGATTTATATATATTATAGAATAATAATATATTAAAATAACAGTATATAAAATAATATTGTATATTACTGTATACCAATATAATATAGTCTAGTTACTTTAGTATAATATAGTATAATTTAGTTATAGTATAATCAAATAAAAATAATACAATTATATAGAATAATACATGATATAATAGAACAGTGTACTATAAATATATAGATACATGTGTGTGTGTCTGTGTGTATAAATGAATGAACCTCAGTAAATATGTAATTTAACTGATATACACAACATTTATTTATTTATGTTAATTTAATTGTGTTTATGTTTTAATTTCTGCAAAATAAGTATGTACATTTTGTTTGGTTTGGTAAACATTGCGCTATGAACAGTCTATCAGTGTACTGTATGTGTGTAGGGGCAGGTACAATATTGAGCCTTCTTCTTCCTGTTCCTTTCGGCCATGGAGTTTAGTGGATCATATTAAGTCAATATGTACTGAAGACACTGTTGGACTGTAACAATTCCATGTACAAATAAATAAAAATTAAATTAAATGAAAATGAAAAATAGCTTGATCATTGATTGATGGAGTAATATGGGGTTCTTAACCTGATAAATCAAAAGGATTTATCTTAAAATAACGTATATTTTTACATCTATGCAAATGCATATTGTGGTGGAATTTTAGCAAAAAATTACCCAGTTGGAACTGTGAACGAATGCTTACTTGAATCAAGGATAGAAGCTGATAAGCTAAATGTATTATCTGTGTACAGAGTCTCACTTCAGTTTACAAGGTGTAGCTGAAAAGAGTTTAAATGCAGAGACAGGATACCGCATACCGGGGGTGGGGGGCAAAAATGCAAACCTGCCATTTCTAACTGGAAACAAGCTTCCTGTGTTGCCCTGGCAACGGGCAGTTTTATCATTATATTTGACGTAGCAGGATGTGTAGGGGACTGGAAGTAACACCTGTGTATCTCCTTGCATCTTTACGAAGAAATATAGAGCAGAAAAACGTAGGCAATTTCCACAGAAGTGCATTGTAGACATTTTCTGAGCAGGGTTAAAGAGCAAATACAATTTTTTCCTATCACAATATGTAATATTTGTAACTTGAAGTAATAGAATAGAAGTAATGAATACAGAAACAGTTATTTAACAATATGTAAAGGAGTAGTTGCATTTATTTTACATTACATTATATTTACATTTATACTTTGGCCCTTTGAGGGCTACCATGCTGATGTGGCCCTCTGTGAAATATAGTTTGACACCCCTGCCCTAACCCTATCAAAACAGCAGTCAAAGTGTATATTTTCAGCAATGTTTGTTTACCAATGGATTTTAAAATCTTCACGCGATGTACCGGTAAACGGACGTTTTAGACGTGAGGACAGGAAGCCGCCATGAAATCACTGTAGTCGTATTAACGTATTAACTAAATCATTTGAACAAAATAAAAAGCAGCAGCACTATTGCATAACTGAGTCATGTGTGCTATGGGGGGGGGGGGGGCGGCAGTATCGGATGGGTATCGCGGTATTGTGCCATCCCTGGAACTGATACAACTGTGTTGTAGTTGTTTATTGTTGGATTGTTTCATCCATGCAACTATGTTGGTGGTTATAGTCACCGGGGTAGTAGTTGACCTAGTTGTTAGCTTAAGCTAGTTAGCTGTGGTTATTTACAAACATGTAGATGAGACTAATCATATACAGATCGAGAACATCGCTAACAGTTGGGAATTCTAAGGTACATCTTATTTAAGCATGTAAAATGGCAACTAATCAATTCAATCAATTAGATTACCAATATTATATCAACATGAAAATTTGGAAGGGAACATAATAGTATTTTATTTTAGTATTTACTATTATAATATTAGTAGCCGATTAATTTGCAGCCCGTCCTAGGTTCTGATTGGCTCTCTAGGTTAGCACTTTAGCTTCTGATGCTGTGGTGGGCACTAGTCCTAACATTGCTAACTAAACTTTTAGTCAGAGAAAAAACGTCACGACGAGTCACAACTATTTACGTCCACGTGCTGTAAGGAATCAGGAATACGGAAAGCACATTGTCTTGTAATAGAATGACTGAAATCACTGCAAGAGCTAGTATAGGCTAGCTAGCCCTCATGAACCGGCAGACACCAACAGTAGAATATGCACTAGGCTACTGCATGCACCTGTCATGTTACTGTTGGTTCCTTCCACTTGAACTTCATCATCATTAGCAGCAGCAGCGGGTAAACATGTCTGTAATTTTAGAACATTGTTCTGCGTCTTTTACTAGCAATTTTAGTTTTTTAATTCTAGCTTTTTCAGCTCCACCCTTTCTTTTTTTGCATTCTCCATTTCTGCGCTTCTAGGCCTACTCGCGGTTGGGAGGAAACGTGAATCTCATTCACTGATGTCTCATGTCTCATTCAAGACTGGCTAACAAAAGCATGTCTTTCACTTAACACCAAGAAAACAGTGTGTATGATGTTCACAAAGTCACCAGTAGAGGTCACTCACTCTAATGTGTTTCTGGGAGAGGCGGAGCTGGACATTGTACATTAATTCAAGTATCTTGGGGTCACATTGGACTCTACATTGACCTTCAAAAAGTCATGTGAAGAAAGTGACAAACACAGTCAAGTTTAACATCGAAAACTTCAGGCAGATCAGGCCCTGCCTGCCAGTTAATGCTGCAAGGATGTTTCTGCATTCAATGATTTTATCACACATCAAGTAGGCCTATTGTTTTATCAACTGGTCTCTTTAATATGTCACTACTCTTACACCAATATAATTACTCTACAAAAAAGCCATAAAAGTATTTGATAGGAAACCAATTTCATTTCATCACTGTAATGTTTTAGAAAAACATAACATGCTAAGTTTCGAGAATTTCCAAGTTTTCAAATATACTTGCTTCATGTACAAGGTTCTGCATGGACTTGCCCCTCCCCCATTGAATGAGTTCATCCAACAGAAAGCGGACACTGGCATTACCACCAGGGCCATCAGTAGAGGGGACTGTAAGGTGCCTTTTTGGTATACTACCATTGCAAAAACTGTGTTCTCTGTTAAAAGTGGTAACTACTGGAATAGCCTACCAGTTGTGATTAGAGAGTGACCTACATACTCCATGTTCAAGACCCATCTTAAACTGCATCTTAAGGCAAACCAGAACTGTGATCATTTTTAATCTGATTTAGTTTATGCAACTTGTTTATTGTTTTATTGCCGGCCCACACACTGGCCCACACACCGGCCCACATAATGGCCCACACACCGGCCCACATACGGCCCACACACTGGCCCACACACTACACCGGCCCACACACTACACCGGCCCACATTAGTGGCCCACACACTGGCCCACACACTGGCCCACACACTGGCCCACACACTGGCCCACATACTGGCCCACACACCGGCCCACACACTGGCCCACATACTGGCCCACACACCGGCCCACACACCGGCCCACATACTGGCCCACACACCGGCCCACACACTGGCCCACATTAGTGGCCCACACACCGACTCACACACTGGCCCACACACCGGCCCACACACTGGCCCACATTAGTGGCCCACACACCGACTCACACACTGGCCCACACACTGGCCCACACACCGGCCCACATTAGTGGCCCACACACTGGCCCACACACTGGCAAAAAAAAAAAAGGAAAAAGGAAAAAAAAAGGAAAAAAAAAAGGAAATTTTTTTTTTTTTTTTTTGACCAGCCCACTTTGGTCCCGGCCCATCGGGATTCGTCCCGAACGTCCCGATGGCCAGTCCGCCACTGGCTGTGGCCCAGGCTAAGCACTGTAAGCAGGGACAGTGGATGAACTGGGAGAGTGTAGAGGAGAGGAAGCTTAGCTGGAGGGACCTGTGGAGTATGGAGGGAAATGGTATAACATGCTTGATAGAAGCTAGATGTGCTGCCATCACCACATAACCAGAAGACAGTGGGTAGATGGTGGACACGTCATTTCCACTGTGTCCAGGGACTGCAACTTTCAGGCATATTATGTCAGGCTGTAAGTGTTTCTCAAGGCCATGCAGTATACATGGCGACATAACCAGGTTTTGAACAGCTTAACGGTAGGAATTGAAAGTAGGAGACAAGGTGAGTTGAGGATGTAATCGGATGGAGGGTGCAGCCATTCAATTTGTCTGTGAGGGAGAGACATGTAGAGGAGGTAGGTTTTTAGGCAGGACACCTAAATGGAGCTACTTTTGATTTGATTTTTAATTTGTCTCGAACATAGAAACATAAAACAAGTTTAAAAAACAAAAAGGTAAATAGATACATTTCCATACAATGTTCGAGAAGGAACAGGGGGAAGTAAAACAACTTACAATATTTGACATTATAATTTAATACAAATAATATAACAAATAATGAAAAATAAAATAAAAGTACAGTTTTTTATATATCCAAATATCCAAATGAGAAATAAATATGTATCAGTCACATTACTGCTCAAGCTCCTCTCTCTTATGTGTCCATACGTGCTTGTTTATAGCTACCTTTAAATTGATTGATATGTTTGCTTAATTTTATACTCGCATCCAGACCAATCCAGAGTGATACCCCACAAACTGCAATGCACATACTTTTAAGAGTTGTACGTACCGTATTGCTTTAAAGCTAATGTCCCTCTAAAATTATAAACACTCTCTCTAGCCATGCAATTTTTTTTAATGTTTCTTGGTAATTTGTTTTTTTATTGCCAGAAACATAATTTGTGCAGATTTGAATTTGATTAAGTCCATGAATTTTAATGTTTGACTCTTTACAAACAGACTATTTGTGTGATCTAAATATCTATGATGTACTATCCGTATGGCTCTTTTTTGCAGTGTGCATATCTTTTGTAAGTTGCTTTTATAAGTATTTCCCCAGGTTTCAACACAATATGATAGATATGGTACAATGAGTGTGCAATATAATGTAAGAGTTTTCTGATTCAGGATATATCTAGTCTTGCCCAGTATACCAATACTTCTCGCTAACTTTGAACACAAATATTTTATATGGGGTTTCCAGCAGAGGTTGTGGTCTATTAAAACCCCTAGAAACTTGTTTGTATATACTCTCTCAATTTTTACATTATCAATTTTCAGCTGAGGATCAGTGTTAATTTTACAATTTCCAAATATCATGAAGTTGTTTTTTTTCAAATTGAGTGATAACTTATTTGTGTCGAACCAACCTTTTAATTTGTCCATTTCTTTGTTTGCCACTTCTAAAAGCTGCTGAAGGTCATCCCCCGAACATAAAACGTTTGTGTCATCCGCAAAGACAAAGTTTCAGTATGTCAGATACTTTACATATATCATTTATGTATAAAATGAACAATTTGGGTCCCAATACTGACCCCTGTGGAACACCACAGGTAATGTTTAAGCATTGTGACTTATGCTGACCCATCAGAACAAATTGTTGCATGTTACTAATATAGCTTTTCAGCCACTCTAGAGCAACCGCTCTGACACCAAACCTGTCCATCTTTTTCAGTAAAATCTCATGAAGTACATTAGGATCCAGAGGATTTATTGCATGATCGACCTCATCATTATTGGGAGAGTTGGGGGGATTCCTGGGCAGAGTTTGTGAGAAGTGGTAAATGAGATGTCAGAAGAAGCATTTAAATGCAGTCAGTGGATTTGGTTGAGAAGAAATGTCAGCTGGGGACCAAAGTAAACAAAGAGTAATTCCTTTTCTTCTCTGTTGTTGCCGTCTCGTGTTCTATTTTTGACATAGGATAACATAAGGAAGTTTGGTGTGTGGATATCATGGGAAAAGGGAGTGCTAGCATAGAAGGAGGTGGTTCTGGGATGCTGGAACTAACTGTTGAGCCTTCCCGAGGTGTCGTGGGCCTAACTTGACGAAACACCAGTGAAAGGAGACACACGAGACGGTGTCTTAGCTGTTGGTTGTCGAGGCTATGTACGCCATTCTGTGACCGTGGACCAGCTGTGACATCTACAGATGAGTCGACATCGTCATGGAAGTATCCATGGCGCCCTTTGGGAGGGGCTTGCGGCTGAGTGTCGCCGTCAGCCGCCTTCGGAACACCTTGCACAGGAACACGTAGATGAGGGGATCCAGGCAAACGTTTGTGGTCGCCAACCAGAGAGTCGTCTCCTTGGCGATGTACAACGCGTTGTGCGCCTGGCAGTATGACCCGAACCTGGTCTGGGTCAGCGTGTAGGGCACACGGGCAAAGTGGAATGGGGCAAAGCAGATGAAGAATACCACCACCACCACAAAGACCTTGGCCTTGGTCCGACGGCTGGAGGCTTTGGAGCTGCTCCCGGAGGCTCTGTACGACTCGTACACTTTCTTGCTGATGAAGGTGTAGCACACTGCCATCAGAGCCATCGTGCCCCAGAACACCACCTGAAAAACATACCATTACTATTAGGTTTCCTGAAAGCATGTGAGCACCTTTTCATACACATACCATCATAGAATCATTTGATTATTTAGGGTTAGATGATGTCAAGTTCTTACATGATGATATGATATTTAGTTTAGTTTAGTTCATTAACACATCAAGTGCCGTTCAGCAGGGGGCACTGTGGGCCGTCAGTGCCAGCGCTCTGTTCAATTGGGGATAATGCTGTGTTTGCACTAAAACTATTAAATATTATAGCTATGGATCTAATAACGTTGTCGATTGTCAGCGAGTTTCTTCCGGTCAACATGCACAAAACAGATCATTTTATTTTTTCATCCGTACATTTCCGTTTTATACCGTGGTGAATATGAGCATAGTTTGAGTGATTCTGAGTAATCCCAGGAAAAGATGCGAAAACAGCGTTTTAGTGGAATTCACGAAACACGTTGCCATTCCTCACTTGGATCAACAATCAATCTGAAATCAACGCTAGATTATCGGTATTATCTTTCATCATGCAAGCATGAAAGGGGGTTTGGAGCGGGGCGCCCCTCCGTGCTGTGATTACTACCAACGGGACACACCACACACACATACCACACAGACACGCTGCAATTGCGGCGAAAAATAATAATAATCCAATTATCTGATCACCATTCCAAATATTCATCGCGATTGTTTGTCCGACGTTATCCAGCATTCCAGATGATCTGGCGGGCGGGGACCCTCGTCGAGGGAACTGTGGTGACCGCTTGTCTTGCCGGAGTGTTCAGACCCCGCCCCCACGCCGAGCTCGGCCAAGAAAACAAACCACATTGTTTCAAATGGAGTGCAATAGCAGCCGTGAGGCGTTAGGTGGCGGTATTGGCCGTTTGCAATCTCAGACACATTCAGGACAGTCTGCACAAGGTGCCTCGATGGATTATGAATGGCACTAGCTAATAAAAGAAATTTAACTAAACAGAAACTTAGATCTACGTTTCTGGCACTCAACCGCTGGGCCACAGAAACATAGATCATACGTTAACGGCACCCAATGTGTTAAGACAATCTTATGACATGCACGTATCATTGTCAAGGTAACACAATAAAGTCACCCACTTCCTTGTTAAAATGCCAAAGATTGAGTCATGGTGGCTACAGTAGATACACCATGACTTGATAGTGCAAAGTTACTCAGTATATCAGTCTCACCTGACAGAAGTAGTTGAATCCCTCATGCCAGAGCCTGCCAGCTTTGCCTTTCATCGACATGCACTTCAGTCTACCGCCTATGATCTGTGGCATCTGGTCGCTCAGAATGACGTTGGGCAGCGCTAGAGAAAACATCACCGCCCAGACAGACGCACTGAGGATCTGTCCGACCCTGACCTGCAGCAGAGGGCACTTCCCGAAGGGCCGGACTATCTTCAGGTAGCGGTCCAGGCTGATGAGGCCCAGTAACAGGATGCTGATGTACATGGATATGTAGAAGAGGACAGCGGAGTATCTGCAGTGGAAGGCGCGCAGACGCCAGGAGCCCACGCCCGCATCGCTGAGGACTTTGACGGGGATGGTAAGAGTCATCAGTAGGTCTGCCACCACCTGTTGACAAAGGAACAGGTTATCGACCACACGGAAGTCCCTTCCCCCACAATGACAATCAATGATGGCAATTGGCAAATCAATGATGATAAAACCTTAGATGTCTCACCACATTCTTCAGGTAGACCATGAATGTGGAGGTACTGCGGATGTTGAGGAAGATCCATGCGGCCAGGATGTTCAGTACCAGGGCCACCACAAAGAGGAGGCTGTACAGACAGGGGAACACCAGAGCCGTCACGCTGGTGTCCCGGACACACTTTATGGTGGTATTGGACTGGGTGCTGTTCATCCTCTCGACCTCTGTGGACCCTGGGAGGGGGAAGAGAGTTGAGAGACGATGGAATGAGAGAGAGAAAGAGAATCTTTCTAAATAGGTCACTGTGTTCTTTGTATACATGACCACATGGACTACATTTTACGTGGCTGGTTTGAGCAGCCACCCCCACATCATCTTATTTATTTATTTATTTGGAGCATATTAATGGACACTACAAATAAATGCAGTGTAAATACACCAGATTTAGCAAGGATGCTAGTTTTCATCCGCAGTCGCCACACAAAACATAAAAACAAAACAGGCAGGCAGTGAAGCATATCATGCTACGAGGCAAAGCATAAAAACATACAAAAAACAAAGTACAAGGTATAAAGTTGTAGGACTTTGTGTTCAAGGTGCACTACTAGACTATTAGACTACACATGGTCACAGGTTTGGTTGTCAAGTAACTTTTCTTTTTTATTGAACTTAAAGGATGCAAATTATATATAATTTCTTATGGTCAAAGGTAGATCATTCCAGATTAAACAACCCTGGACTGAGAGGATGTTTTTACCGAAGGTGGTTTGCCGGCCGGGCACTTCGCAATCCCCTCTAGTGGTTGCTCTAGTGCTGATTCCTCTATTGGGGCTTCCTTTCTATGAATTCCCTCAGAGGGGGCGGGCACAGACATTGTTGTATATAACAATAGCCTGTTTAAAAACTTTAAAATTGGCAAAACTCAAAAAAGTGTCCCTCTGAAGAATGTGACAGTGGTGACATGAGTGAGGTTTCTTATCGAACACTTTAAGTGCACTCTTGTATAGCTGTTATATTTCGTAATATCTCCCGCTCTGCTCTATGGGGAATCCCCTGTAGCATAGAGCTACTTGAAAGAATTTAGCTATAATGCACCTGCACCTGTCCGGCCATGCCCACTCTCACCCATGCACTTAAGAGAGGGGTGCGACCGTACTTCCGCTCTTCCCTAATCTTTCACAACGGTGTTGTGTGTTGTTGCTACAGGCACACGTCAGCTCAGCAGTGATAGTTAGTGTATTTTAGTTTAGGTTCTTGTGTTGCTATTTTTGTCAAAATGGCATCACCACCGCCTGGGAAACGCCAGCGGTCACCGTCACAACCTCCTCCATACGCCACGGGGCTCCCTAATCCCATGCTTGTGGCGAGGTGGTGAGCTCTACCAAGGCTCCGCCTACCAAGTGGGTTGGCCCCCGACCACAAGAGTTGCGAGCATGGACGGTAGAGGAGGCTCTCGTCCTGAGCTCATGGCGGCAGCAGCACACCAGGGAGAGAGAGACGGGCAGCTGGACGCATCTCGAGCGATACACGCCATCAGGTAGGGGGGGCAGGCTGTGAGCCGTATTCCCCTTTTAATTCCTTATCTCTTCCTCTGGTGTTTTCAGCTCATATGCCTAAAAACCTCCATATTAGAATGCAACTACGTTTCCTTCAATGTAGAGACCCTCGTAGGGTGTGTTTTATTGAAGCAATGTGTAAAACCTTTCACTGAATGTGTTAGGGATGTCCCGATCCAATCAGGTGATTTTCAGAAGATCGGGATAAAAAATAAATAAATCTGGATTTTATTTGTATTTTTTATTTTTTACTTTTTTAACTTTTTATTCAACAAACATGACCATGTTCACGTCTTAAACTCATACTGAAGAGTAGGAAGTAAAGGATGGATGCAGCCAGATCTACAGCATCTTTATCAAAGCCACAGTCCAGTGATTCCATGGTGGGGAGTTTAGATTAATCTAAAGAAGAGGTTTGCAGCACACAAAGTTAATGTTTACATGTTAACTCTGAATGTCATGATAATAATGATAATGATAATGATAATAATAATAATAATAATAATAATAATAATAATAATAATAATAATAATAATAATAATAATAATAATAATAATAATAATAATAATAATAATAATAATAATAATAATAATAATAATAATAATAATAATAATAATAATAATAATAATAATAATAATAATAATAATAATAATAATAATAATAATAATAATAATAATAATAATAATAATAATAATAATAATAATAATAATAATAATAATAATAATTATTATTATTATTATTATTATTATTATTATTATTATTATTATTATTATTATTATTATTATTATTATTATTATAATAATAATAATAAAAATAATAAAAATAATAATAATAATAATAATAATAATAATAATAATAATAATAATAATAATAATAATAATAATAATAATAATAATAATAATAATAATAATAATAATAATAATAATAATAATAATAATAATAATAATAATAATAATAATAATAATAATAATACACTTTATTGGTATATGACCTTTCATACAAGAATTGCAGCCCAAAGTGCTTCACAGCAGTAATGTAGACATAATGAACATAAAATAGACATTGGCATAAAAACCGCATAAAATTGGCATAAATATAGACAGGCATAAAATGAGCAGATAATTTACATAAAATGGGGAGATAATTGACTAAATAAAAGCAATGCAGACATAAAATGTGTATAAAAAAGCATAAAATGTGTATAAAATAGACAATAATCAGAATAAAAGCAATGCAGACATAACATTTGTAAAAAAAAAAAAAGACAATAATCAGAATAAAAGCTAAGCATAAAGTGCAGGCATTAAAAAAAGAAAAAAAGAGAGACAATTAATAATCTAAGTGGCAGAGTGCAGGATGCAGACATTATTGTCAAACATAAATACAATAAACTCACCAGCGTTGCTGCTGTTGCTGTGTCTTAGTCGAGTGATGCAGACGGGTGGTGCAGCCTCTTCTGATAACTATCTGACCACATGACACGGACAGGAAACCACGCGTCTGTACGTTTGCAGAGCTCAGTCACTCGACTAAGACACAGCAACATTTACATTTACATTTACATTTAGTCATTTAGCTGACGCTTTTATCCAAAGCGACTTACAAGTTCTGTACGACAAGCCATCAGGAAGGGCACAACTCTATCAGCTGAGTAACAATGTTCATCAAAGTGTTGAGTGCTACAGTGTAGGTTAGTTTATTAGGACAAGTGCATGGCAGTAAGGTTAGTTAGGGTTAGATATTTTTTTCTTTTTTTCTTTTTTTAATTCAGATAATGGTTGAAGAAGTGTGTCTTTAGTCGACGGCGAAAGATTGGACGTGTTTCGGCTGTCCTAACTGGGGTGGGTAGTTCATTCCACCATTGTGGGGCAAGGACTGAGAATAGGCGACTTCTCTTTGAGCTTGGATAGGAGTAGGTCTGAGGCGGCCAGAAGATGCAGAGCGTAGGGGTCTTGAGGGTGTGTAGTTAGAGACCATTGACCGGAGGTCAAAGCAACAGCAGCAACGCTGGTGAGTTTATTGTATTTATGTTTGACAATAATGTCTGCATCCTGCACTCTGCCACTTAGATTATTGTCTCTCTTATTTTTTTTTTTTTTTTTATGTCTGCACTTTATGCTTTGCTTTTATTCTGATTATTGTCTATTTTATACAAATTGTATGTCTGCATTGCTTTTATTCTGATTATTGTCTATTTTATAAAAAATGTATGTCTGCATTGCTTTTATTCTGATTATTGTCTATACACATGTTATGCTATTTTATACACATTGTATGTCTGCATTGCTTTTATTTAGTCAATTATATGCTCATTTTATGTAAATTCTCTGCTCATCTTATGCCTGTCTATATTTATGCCAATTATATGCAGTTTTTATGCCTATGTCTATTTTATGTTTATTATGTCTACATTACTGCTGTGAAGCACTTTGGGCTGCAATTCTTGTATGCCAGGTGCTATACTACTAATACAGTTTATTATTATTATTATTATTATTATTATTATTATTATTATTATTATTATTATTATTATTATTATTATTATTATTATTATTATTATTATTATTATTATTATTATTATTATTATTATTATTATTATTATTATTATTATTATTATTATTATTATTATTATTATTATTATTATTATTATTATTATTATTATTATTATTATTATTATTATTATCATTATTATCATGACATTCAGAGTTAACATGTAAACATTAACTTTGTGTGCTGCAAACCTCTTCTTTAGATTAATCTAAACTCCCCACCATGGACTCACTGGACTGTGGCTTTGATAAAGATGCTGAAGATCTGGCTGCATCCATCCTTTACTTCCTACTCTTCATCCCTGCCCTCTTCCTCAATGGAATGGCAGCCTGGGTCTCTCTCCACCTGCCCTCCAAGTCCCCCTTCATGGTGTATCTGAAGAACCTGATAGCTGCTGACTTCCTCATGACGCTGATACTACCTCTACAAGCTGCCCACTTTTTGCCCAACAGCTCTGTTGTTTTGAAAGCAATCCACTGTCAATATTCTGGTGTGATCTTCTACACCTGTATGTACATGAGCATCATCTTCCTCTGCCTCATAAGTGTGGACCGTTTCTTCAAGATCGTCCGACCCGGTGGCAGGATGTTGGGTCAGAACGTGCTCCTCGGGAGAGTAATATCGGCGTCGGTGTGGGGCATCTATCTGTGCACGATTACCTTCCCCACAATAATACTGACCAATGAGAGTCGTCCGAACAGCAGCAAAAGGGAATTCTGTATGGAAATGAAGAGCGAATCAGGATTAAGTCTTCATGCGGGTGTGGCCATCACTAACAACGTGATCTTCTGGGTTGCAAGTATTATCAATTCCTTCTGTTACATCTGCATTGCCAGGACGGTCTATCAGTCATACACAAAATCCGGAAGCAACAACGATAATGTGAGCCGTAAGACTAACACTCGAGTGTTTCTAATCTTGGTGGTGTTCTTGCTGTGCTTTGCCCCCTACCATGTGATACGTATCCCCTACACGCTACTTCAGATTTCTGAAGGATATTATTGCAAGAGGGCTGGACTTAATGTAGCTAAAGTGTTTACCTTGTGGCTTTCAGCCACCAATGTGTGTCTGGACCCTCTCATCTACTTCTTTCTGTGTAGTGCGTTTAGGAACAAACTGTACGAGATGTTCGCACTGGAATCAGCTCCCAAATAAATCTCATAGCTCACAAGGACCCATCGCAGACTAAACTAGAAAGGCATATGTCTCTATGACAAACAACTCGTACACCTTACTGTAAATTGTACCTAAATTGTACCTCATCCCATTTCTGCTTTGCACTATATAGTACTGTACATTAGTACACTGCATAGTATTGTATATTATATGGTAACTCAGTTACGTCTATTCTGCATCGAACATTGTACATATGTCTATACTGAACACTGTGACCTCATTTTCTACTTCTAAATTACATGCTATACTATGTTATTTGATACTATCTTGTCTAGCACAGTCTCTGGAGCGTAACAGTAAGAAGCATTTTGTATGAAAGTATTCTGTACTTCTGTATGACAACTATTAAAGAAACTTGAAACAGTTCACGGGATTGCTCCCGATGAGCAGGTCGGCACCTTGTATGGTCGCCTCCGCCATTGATGTGTGAATGTGTGAGTGAACGGGTGAATGTGAGGAACAAGTTGTAAAGCACTTTGGATAAAAGCTGCTAGATAAATGCACCATTTACTACATACATTCAGAAATACTGGTTGCTATTGCTACCCAAATGTAGGCACATGTAGAAAACAAGAGAACAAGGAACGAGGGAGTAACAATAGGAGATTGTTGAGTGTAACTTCTTGACATTTACTGTGTCATTTCCCAGAACTTAGGGTGTAACCGCACATGAATCAGTAGGCTATATACTGTATGTATATATGGATGAAGTGCCCCTTGCTCATGGCATTTGTGACAATAATATTCTGGCACACTAATCTATACTTAGAAAATTTGCTCATAACAGACATGTTCATCCAGCACTGCAGCATCATAACAGACATGTTCATCCAGCACTGACACATCATAACAGACATGTTCATCCAGCACTGCAGCATCATAACAGACATGTTCATCCAGCACTGACACATCATAACAGACATGTTCATCCAGCACTGCAGGATCATAACAGACATGTTCATCCAGCACTGCAGGATCATAACAGACATGTTCATCCAGCACTGCAGCATCATAACAGACATGTTCATCCAGCACTGACACATCATAACAGGCATGTTCATCCAGCACTGCAGCATCATAACAGACATGTTCATCCAGCACTGACACATCATAACAGACATGTTCATCCAGCACTGCAGCATCATACTGTAACAGGTAGGCTGGAGTAGAAAGCAAATGTGCACAGCTATGGAAGGCTTGTACTCTCATCTGAGGACGAAAAACATGTGGGAACATGAGTTCTGACGGTGGGAACATGAGTTCTGATAGTGGGAACATGTGACCTGAAGATTCATACCCATACTGTAGATACAACTGAACTTTCTACCCATAGGTTCTGACCCCAGTGCAGAATATTAAATGCAGAAGTAACTTGTGGTCTGGTTAACTGTCACACAGCAAAAACGGCTAACGTAGCTTGTGTTAGTGTTAGCTAGTGTTAATTATAGTTGCCATTTGTTTTCACACCTCTGGAATGTATTTTCTCTGTGACAGCAAAACATGTAGGCGAGTGCTTACACCTCACTATACCCAGCCGCCCAGTGATCGTTTGTTTTTACTGGGTAACAATACAGTAAGAACAGGAGAACAGCACATACAGTACCGCGTTGGGGAACTTCATAATCCAGGCCGAGGTTTCAGGCTCGTCTTTAGAGAGAGGCTACAGCCAAGATGTTGCATGTAAACTCTCCAAAAAATGTATCAACAAAGTAATTTTTGCAATAATGTAGAAGTACACTAGTGAAACTAATATGACATGGCAAGACAACATTAATACAAAACTATTTACTGATTTACTTCTATTCCTTTCTCTATTCCTTCTTCTATTCCTTCCTCTATTCCTTCTTCTATTCATTATTCTATTCATTCTTCTATTCCTTTTTTGAATATGTAATATATGTACGTATTTGTATATATGTAAATACCTCACTATATTACTTATTTGGATCTAAGGTTGGATCTAAAATTGTAAGGTTTTAAATTAGTACATTCATTTGAGTAGTGGAAAAGGGGTAGGATTAAATAAGTGTATACTTCTTCCTACTCCTTTTCGAACATGTAAATTGAGTTATGTTTCTTTTTAATTTTTTTTTTTTTTATTTAATTTCTAAAGATCAATGATTTGTTTTTGTTTTATATTGTTTGTATTTACATGTTCAAAATAAAGATTTAAAATCAAATCAAATACAAATATTTGTAAATATGTAGATATATTACTTATGGTTCATAACATACAATATTTACCTTTTTCCTATG
This sequence comes from Notolepis coatsorum, assembly GCF_963971535.1. Lineage (NCBI taxonomy): Eukaryota > Metazoa > Chordata > Actinopteri > Aulopiformes > Paralepididae > Notolepis > Notolepis coatsorum. The sequence continues at coordinate 309,285,781 of NC_140165.1, read as the reverse complement.
GTTAATAAGCACTTTATTTACATATTGTATGCAAGATCGGGCTGCATAGTACTACTATCACTCTCTCTCCTTCAGAATCAGAATCAGAAAGGTCTATATTTGCCAAGTAGTTTTCACATACAAGGAATTTGCTTTGGATGTTATCGGTGCGACATTAGCGAACAGACACTAACAGACAGACAATACAATAAAGAGGTGGAGTAAAATAAAATGAAATATGAGCCAAGCACAATAGAATAATATAATTATGAAATAAAATATAGGCCAGAGCTGTACAACTGTAAATAAGAGGTTGAATAAAATGAGATGGGATATAAACTAAATTAAATATAGCACAATAGAATATAGTACAATTTTAAGTAAAGATTAAATAGGAATATAGGCCAGGGCTGTACAACTGCAGATGTGGTCAATTATCATCTATTATCTAATTATACTAATTAGGATGAGGTAACAATACGATGGGCAAGTATATAGTCCAGTGGGGGGGGGGGGGGGTAATGTAACATGAATGAATCAATCTGGTTCATCTCCTATACTACAACTATCTCAGCATAGCTTTGCCGACCCGATCCCTTTTTACCTTTTCTTTTTAATCTTTTCCTCAGTTTGGCTAAAGTACTTCCAAAATCTTGCCTACATACCCCACCTCACGCCTTGACCCGCCATCCACTTGTTTGCACACTGTATCATACTGTCTAAGATAAGATAAAATAAGATATTCCTTTATTAATCCCCTTGGGGAAATTCAGGTGTCATAGCAGCATGGGGAGGGGGGGGGGGTACAGGTATGGGCAGGGTAATAGTAGAAAGACATAAATATAGGCAATACAATTATAGTAAAGATAGAAATAAGCATTGTAAACAATATACTACTACTTTGTTCGTGTTTCGTAATTTATCTTTCATAAATGTTTTTTTTTTACATTCAAAACCTCCCACTCCGCTCAAAGTGACATGTCCCTGCTACGGGGAGCAAGGAGGGACACACAATTTTGCACCCTGTGTCTGCGTTGTAGAGTGGAAGATACCATTTATAGATGTATTTTAGTATTGAGAATATTTAAGCATGTTCTGATATTGTAACGTAACCACCCTGGGATTTGGGTGGTTGGTCAGTCGAGCTGCCACTCTGCACTCTACCAACCTGGGGCTGCCTGGCAGGCAAACGCTATTGGTCGCGCAGGCCCTAGATTGGTAAAGGGGAGGGGGCAGGTGCTGACCTGCAAGGCTATAAGAGGGTGTGGCACCAGGGGCGTATTTAGACCAAGCACTGTAGTGGGGCACAGGGGGGCACCTACATTTTTTTTGCCGATTTTGCCCAGGTTTTGGGCGAAAATGGGCAGATTTTGTAACTATTTTATTTTTTTACTTTATTTCGGTTTTAGGGTTAGGGTTAGGTTAGATGCATCCATCTGTATGGAGAATGGGAGGGGTTTGTCTGATGTTAAGGCCTTGAGAACATCACCCACTGCCTTTGGAGCAAGGACCAGAGCCTCTGCCTTTGTTCTTCCTAAAGTCATTTTCTTCACTATTTTGGAATCATGTAGAATCTTTTGATTGAGCTTGTTTTTTTTTAAGAAAACATTTATCATTTAGATGCCTTTATTTCATATTCGACGCAGACAGTAGGCTATATATAGCACATTTTGTTTTGTTTTCAGTTTTCAATCCATAATAAGTTAACAGAAAAAATAAGTACACAACCACATTATTTCAACCTAATAAAACTATGTTTATTGTCATTGTTTTAAGAGCACAAGGTGACTTGGTAAAAAGAATCCCACTGGTCACAATGGTGACCGTGACCGTAATAATGGTTTTGTTATAAGGCTCTGAAAATGTTACTGAATGATGTATCAATGTATTTCCAGCTAAATTGAAATAATAAAGGGTCTCAATTAAATATGTGTAGTGTCACATGACCAGAACACAGCTCAGTCGTCGCAAGGTTTAACTGAGGCACACCCTCCTCCAATCCCTCCACCGGAGCAAGGCCAGAGAGAGAGAGAGGAGAGAGAGAGAGAGAGAGAGAGAGAGAGAGAGAGAGAGAGAGAGAGAGAGAGAGAGAGAGAGAGAGAGAGAGAGAGAGAGAGAGAGAGAGAGAGAGAGAGGAGAGGAGAGGAGAGGAGGGAGAGAGAGAGAGAGAGAGAGAGAGAGAGAGAGAGAGAGAGAGAGAGAGAGAGAGAGAGAGAGAGAGAGAGAGAGAGAGAGAGAGAGAGAGAGAAAGACGTTCAAGTTAACACCTGAGATCCCTGGCACTGTTTTGCTTTACTGATCTCTGTTATCTGGGGGCTGTGTTGGTTGGTCCCTTTAAGCTGCACACCGGAGCATCTTTTAATCCAGCTGTTTGCTGTTCTCTGATATTTTCAGACATTTCGTTGATGCGTCGCTCGACACTTTGAGCTGACATGGGGATATCTTTTATCCTTGATTTGATTGTCTCTTTGTTTGGCAAGCCTTCAACATAAGTACACACAGCAGGGTCCTTCTGACACACAAACCCGTAGTAGTCTGTCCACGAGGGCTGGAATGTATATGCATACAGTATATGCATGTATGTACTGTGTGTATGTATGTTTGTATTAACACAAATCTTTTAATGTATTCTGGTATTTTATAATATGCATATTTTTGTATTTTTGTATTTTTGTATGTTTGATTTTATAAAACAGGGGACGTTCTTGATAAGGCTCTAGGCTTCTAACTTCTCCTTCACAATCGTTATAACTTATTATGTATTGTTTTTTTTACTTCTGTTTAACTGTGTTAATAAACAAACAAACAAACAAACTGAGTCTGGGAACTATCAACCTGCCTCGAGAGTCGTGAATAACGTGCTGCTAAACAGTTTTTAGAAACGTTACAATATTTACGGTATTATTTTAATGTATTTTTAATGTAGTTTCAACCTTTATTTATACAGGGACGATTTACAGAGGCCTGTGGCATCTGGGAAGAGATCCCACTGAATGGATACTTAGTAGCCACCAGATGGCGGTAGAGCTACTAACTTTCCTTGTCTCTACACACATAAAGGCCAAAGATAGGGAGGCTTGACGGGAACTCCTGGAACAAACTGCATGGAAACTGAAACCTCCCCAAAAAAATTGGCTTGGGGAAACTGAGAGCTACCAGGCTTATTTGGTTTTGTATTTTGGGGATCTGTAAAATAAAGAAGTTTGGATTGACAATAAAGCTTTGAGGCACTTGAGGGACCTACACCGGAAGGCTGTTTTCCACCATGACATCATATCTGGGCCCCAGGTAGTTCAGAATCAGTATCAAACTGAAAAAAAGACAAACAACTCTAAAGTTAAGATTAGATTAGATTGGATTCAAATGGATTGTCAATTAAACAGGACAAGTACAGTAGGCCTACAACAAAAATCTGTTTGGCGTCCAACCAGAGTGCAAATGTAGCAGTAAAGTGTAACACCAATATACAATGTACTATACAGGTGACTAAACTGGGTACAAAATATACAAATGAATAAGGATAGATATATGTGCGGTGAGAATAAATACTGTAAATAAATATATATATATATATATATATATGTTATATACAGCACTATTAAGCATACATTACAGTTTTTCTCAATTGCTTTGGTGCATTTCTCTGATCAGAATTAAAGTTCTCATAACTGTTAGTTCAACCTCCACAACATTTTGTAATTTGTGCACATCATAGTAGCAGTTTCTCATTCCTCCGAACAAATTGCAAATGCTTTTGGACATGCATCAATTGCTTTCATACAATTCTCTGCTGTTTTATAACATTATCATTTGCTTAGGTCATGTCAGTCAAAATGAACTATACTTATGACTGCTGAATAGTCATTCCCTATAAAACTAATAGTCCTCATTTCATTGCTTGAGTCATTACATACAAATATGTTGAACTAGTTGTCAAAATCTGTCAAGCAAATTTTATACATTTCTTTATAATTTTTCCCCTGAATGGAGCTGGATGCCAGGGAATTGCTGCACACATTCATATATGTTGATGAGGCGGGTTTCAATCTGGCAAAAGGTAGAAGGCGTGGAAGGAATCGCATTGGACAGAGAGCAACCACTGATGTCCCAGGCCAACGAGGAGGGAATATTACAATGTGTGCAGCCATCTCAGAAAACGGCGTCCTCACCCATATGCCCCGCATTGGTGCATACAACACACAACATCTGCTGACTTTTTTAGACTCTTTACAGGGACATAATCCCTGAGAATGAGAGGGGTCTAAATGGCGACTGTTACAAAGGGTCAGATTAAACCGAATATATATATTTATTGCCTGAGATCCCATGTATAATATCTGTATATCGTTTGATATCCCTTGTATATTCTTTGTACAATATGCACGGAATATCCCTTTAGTCTAGCAGGACAGACCATAATATTCATTCCCCTATTGGAAGCGATCCCCTAGCGCCAGGTACCGAGTAAAGCCTTGCCCCCTCGAGCTGACTTGAAAGGTACCGACGAGATATGTCTGAACATGCCCGCTTTTCGCCCACGGCTACGAGACCTAGAGGCGACAGAAATGAGATAGGCACTATTTGTCCACCGTGGATATAAATATGGCGCAAGAATACAGAACTCCGCTTGCAGTTCCTCTTCAGTTCGCCTTCAGTTCAGTCTGGTTCAGTTACCAAGTAAAGCCTTACCCACTACGTAACGTGAGGTATAGCAGGGCTCGTATCGCCCAAGATAGAATCGTGTTATCCTAAATACGTCTGTTTGTCGTATCGTTCTCCATATATTAGTAAACCTTCATTACGAGTCAAAGACCACGTGAAGTGGGTAATTGTGTGTCTATAATAGAGCACTTATTGCCGCGTGCTAATAGTACAGTAACGTCAAGTTCAGCCGTGCACTACCGCACCGGAGAGGATATCTACACCGGAGCAGCAGCACCACGGAGGACTTACACCCCACCGGCAGTGCCACTCTCCGGGCAAGGATTATTCTTCTTCATTGCTTTGACCAAGCTGCTGGAACAGAGAACCGCCTACCCCACTGCTACTGTGGGATTTACACCTGCCCGTGAGACCATCACTCAAGCCTGTCTCTGTCGTAACAGAGGCTCGACGGCTCTCACCTACACGGCGCGCATCCTGGGACCAGGTTGCCTATCCCCACTGCTCCAGGGGTGATATTGCCCCCGTGAACCATTGACTTGCATAGAGCTTTGGCCCCCTCTGCTGGCTTACAACCGGTAGTACACCCTTTCCCAGAAGACCCCCTAGATAATTACTTAATATGCACTATTGATTTACCTGCACATTCTATTTGCCTTATAAGCGCATCTAAAGTGACAAAGTAATGTAATCTAATATTCCCCTTTGTGTAATAAATATTGTAAACGAGTATTTTGAGTGGAAAACCTGTTATTGTGCGAGTGTCGTCATCTAGAATACCTTTGTACGGTGTTGGCCAGCAATGTACAAGTCGGTAGTGATTCAATGATATCAGTACTTGATTAATACAGTCAGGGAATTGTACCCCTCAGTTAAAATTGGTCCTTCGATAGCCGAGATAATAATTAGCGTAATATTAATATAATATTAATATGGAATTGGCCGATGACGAACACTCCACAAACGGTTCTCCTAAGCTAGATCGCCCGCAGCGCAGACGACAGCCACCCCCCTACCTAGAGGCATACTCTGTCAGTCCAATACCTAGCTTTAAAGGGAAGTTAAACGCGGAAAAAGTAGAAAGTAAAATTATGTCCGACCCTAACAACCAGGCTACCCCGCCAACAGAGGCCCTAGTGGGTGCTAATGTAACTGACCAAGCTCACGGTGGGGACCAGGAGGGAACTGACACGACTTTACCCCCAGACAATACCCAAGAAGTAGTCCCCGACCAGCCCCGGGAGGAAGACAACCCTAGAGAGACGCGCACCCAGGAGACGGATCTCCTCGGTACGCAACCGGAGAATGGATCTCCAACCAGTACTGCCGGGAGCCGATCGCCCCGAACGGCGTCTTCCCCCAGCGAGGCGGACAAGATGCTGGCGCAAGCACTCATCGCCACCCTGGCAGCCTCCACCGAACGCGATCGACTTCAAGCGCAACAGACGTGCGAGCGCGAACATTATGCAGGCGAGCGAGAGCGCTTCCAGGCGCAACAAAGGAGCGAGGACGACCAAATAAGACTGGAGACCAGACGCCTCCAGACAGAAGAGAACATCGAGAGAAGCCGCGCCGACGCCGCCCATGCCAGCGCCAATGCCCAGCGCGACGTCGAGAGAAGCCGCGCCGACGCCGCAAATGCACAGCTCCACGCCGCCCATGTCAGCGCAAATGCCCAGCGCGACGTCGCCAACGCACAGCGCGACGCTGCCCAGGCCAGCGCCAATGCGCAGCGCGACGCCGCCAATGCCCAGCGCGAAGCAGCGCGCGACGCAGCCCATGCCCGGCGCGAGGAAGAGCGCCGGGCTGCAGGCGGAGCTGATGGACAAACTGGTTGCCATGGCGACACCCCCTCACTCCGCACGGAGCTCTCAGAGGTCGTCCAGACATGGGTCTAGGACACATTCCCCTACCCGACGAAGCGACCCGGGACCCCGCCTACAGGAGGATCCTGTCCACGTCTCCGAACCCCCTCCCCAGCCGGTCCATACGAGACCTAGCAACCGGGTAACGGAACCGGACCACGCCGAGAGACTGAGCAGACGACTCCAGGTCCTAGCAGAGGAAGAGGAGGAGGAAGAGGAGGGGTGTCAAGCCGACCAGCAGCAACGTGCTCTGGCCCAGGAGGCCCAGTACAGCCCCGACCCGCAGCCACGTACTCAGGACCAGGAGGTCCAGTACAGCCCAGAAGTCAGCCCCGAGGCCCTGCGCTACAAACCCCCGACTCAACTCACGGGTGAGTTTGACGCACCGCCAGCCCCGAGGAACAGCACCTGGGTACCCGACCTTCGGTACCCACCAAGTACCAGCCCAAGACGACACGCCAGAGGAGACTCGCCTAGGAGGCCTCTCCCCCAACGCTCACCGATGTATCAGTCACCCACAGCGTCATACATTGCCACGCCGTCAATCCCAGACTTCGTCTATGAGAATCGAGCACAGTACACGGAGCTCCGGATGTGCCTAGAGACAATGATGGTGGATGTCGCTGATGAACGCCACAAGTATGCAATATTACTGAAGCACCTGAAAGTACCGCGAGCGCACAATATAGCGCTGGCCTACGCCTCCTCTTCGACACCATACACAGCGGCCCTTGCAGCGCTGGACCAGAGATATGGACGTATATGGGATTACGTGATAGAAGAGATAAGGCATATTGACCGCCTACCCCCAGCCACAGACAATCGAGCACTGGACGACCTGTCCATCAGAGTGCAGTCCCTGGTAGGGATGCTGGGAGCGCAGAAGGAAAAGGGTAGGCATGAACTATACGCCAACTCAAATGTAGAAAGGATCTTGGAGAAGCTACCGCCCGCCCGACAGGAGCGCTTTAGGCGGCAGAGAGACCACCGAGACCCTAATGGCCCCGAACCGAACCTCCTCGATCTAGCCGACTTCCTGGCGAGAGAAGTCAGCAGCTTACGGCTAGATACATTCGGACGGAGCACCCCTGGCTCCAGAGAGGGACCCAGGAGAATAAATGATGGAAGAAGATCGGTGACTGTCATGCACCAATCAGAGTCAGTACTGCAGCACTCCAACCACAACACCCCCTCGACGAAAGAGGACCAGTGGAAGATTGAGTGCCAGTACTGTGAGGGAGAACATCGGCTCCATCAGTGCGAGGAATTCAAGAAGCTGACCACGGAGGATGTGAGCCAGTGGGTCAAGGACCACCGCCGCTGCTTCCGCTGCGCGCGCAGCCACCTAGCAGCTGAGTGCCACCTGAAGAAAAAGTGCAGCAGGTGCGGTGGCACCCACCTGGAAGTCCTGCACGACATCAACAAGCGTCACCCAGGACAACAGAGTGGGCCCGTCGCGGTCATGTACCACGCCGAGGCGGTGGCACCAGAACCAAAGTCCCACCAGACCGCTCCCTACTGTACCTACTGCGACGGCGGACACTGGCTGGCACAGTGCGCCGAATATAAGACACTGAACCCCGTCCAAGTGAACCAGTGGCGCCAGGCGGCCCAGACGGGCGCCGTTTACCGCGCAGCACGGTGCGGAGCCCACCAGAAGGTCCAAGACAACCAACTAGCAGGAGTGCTCCACATTGACCAGCACAGCGGGACCCCCCGTGTGCTCCTCAAAGTGGTCAGAGTGCTCCTGAGCCACGGGGACAAAGTCATGGACACTTACGCCGTCCTTGATGACGGGTCAGAGAAGACCCTTCTGCTCGTGTCCGCTGCGGCCCAGCTGGGACTGCGGGGGAGCGAGAACCAAATGACGATTCGGACAATAAGGAGAGATTTAAAGATGATAAAGGGCGAGAATGTCTCCTTCACTATCGCAGCAAGCGGGCAGCCAGAGCGACGGTACAAGATCACAAATGCTTTCACCAGCCAAGAAATAGGACTCTCGCAGTACACCTACCCTGTCACCAAGTTGATGGATAAATATGTGCACCTGCGCCAATTACCTATCCCGCTCATGGACGGCGCTACCCCGACCCTGTTGATAGGCTCCGACTCATAGTCCCGATAGACCGGGTCCATACAGGACCCAGAGGTTGTCCTGCAGCAGTCGAGACCCGCCTAGGATGGACATTACAAGGGCCCCTCGCTAAATCTCCCAACCGAACAGCAGCCACTAGTTGCCTCCACTCCAGAGAGACAGAAGAAGACACCGGCCTCTCCCCCATACAGCAGAGGCTATTGACATTAAGCGAGAGGCCCGTGAGAGAACCGTGGGTACCAGAGGGAGTTCGGAACTCCACCCCCCTCAGCTGCGCTTCAGACGTAGCTGACCTCGAACCCAGCACCCCAAGCGACTCCTTGACGGGGCGGCCGGGACCGGCCCCTCCTCACACGGGGTACAGAGCGAACAAGAGAAACAGACGGAGGAGGAGAAAGCACAGCCAAGCCAAGATCAAAGCAGTCTCAGGCCCGCTTCCTCCTAAGCCCCCCTTCATCCCGTCCAGCCGTCATGACCATAGACCAGTCACCACCCCGAGCTGCGTGGCCGGCCGGCCGCGTAAGCAAAGTGACCACTGGTACCGACGGAAAGGTCAGAGTGGCAGAAGTGCTCGGCCAAGGGCGGATCTACAACCGACCCGTGGCGAGGCTGATCGAGCCGCCAAGGCTCCCCGACTTGCCTAATGACGACCATGACCCCTGACTTTGTGAACTGACCGACCCCTCACAGACATTGAGTAGTGGACAGTGCGGTTAATCTGCCCCTGCTTAGCTAATTAGGTGGGACTAATTAGGGGGCGGCTGTTACAAAGGGTCAGATTAAACCGAATATATATATTTATTGCCTGAGATCCCATGTATAATATCTGTATATCGTTTGATATCCCTTGTATATTCTTTGTACAATATGCACGGAATATCCCTTTAGTCTAGCAGGACAGACCATAATATTCATTCCCCTATTGGAAGCGATCCCCTAGCGCCAGGTACCGAGTAAAGCCTTGTCCCCTCGAGCTGACTTGAAAGGTACCGACGAGATATGTCTGAACATGCCCGCTTTTCGCCCACGGCTACGAGACCTAGAGGCGACAGAAATGAGATAGGCACTATTTGTCCACCGTGGATATAAATATGGCGCAAGAATACAGAACTCCGCTTGCAGTTCCTCTTCAGTTCGCCTTCAGTTCAGTCTGGTTCAGTTACCAAGTAAAGCCTTACCCACTACGTAACGTGAGGTATAGCAGGGCTCGTATCGCCCAAGATAGAATCGTGTTATCCTAAATACGTCTGTTTGTCGTATCGTTCTCCATATATTAGTAAACCTTCATTACGAGTCAAAGACCACGTGAAGTGGGTAATTGTGTGTCTATAATAGAGCACTTATTGCCGCGTGCTAATAGTACAGTAACGTCAAGTTCAGCCGTGCACTACCGCACCGGAGAGGATATCTACACCGGAGCAGCAGCACCATGGAGGACTTACACCCCACCGGCAGTGCCACTCTCCGGGCAAGGATTATTCTTCTTCATTGCTTTGACCAAGCTGCTGGAACAGAGAACCGCCTACCCCACTGCTACTGTGGGATTTACACCTGCCCGTGAGACCATCACTCAAGCCTGTCTCTGTCGTAACAGAGGCTCGACGGCTCTCACCTACACGGCGCGCATCCTGGGACCAGGTTGCCTATCCCCACTGCTCCAGGGGTGATATTGCCCCCGTGAACCATTGACTTGCATAGAGCTTTGGCCCCCTCTGCTGGCTTACAACCGGTAGTACACCCTTTCCCAGAAGACCCCCTAGATAATTACTTAATATGCACTATTGATTTACCTGCACATTCTATTTGCCTTATAAGCGCATCTAAAGTGACAAAGTAATGTAATCTAATATTCCCCTTTGTGTAATAAATATTGTAAACGAGTATTTTGAGTGGAAAACCTGTTATTGTGCGAGTGTCGTCATCTAGAATACCTTTGTACGGTGTTGGCCAGCAATGTACAAGTCGGTAGTGATTCAATGATATCAGTACTTGATTAATACAGTCAGGGAATTGTACCCCTCAGTTACAGCGACCATCTGACCAAGTACGTTGTTGTATGGGATAGTGTGCGTTTTCACCACGCAATTCTGGTCACACAGTGGTTTGCAGCACATGAAAGGATGCTGGTGGAATATCTCCCTCCCTACTCCCCATTCCTGAATCCAATAGCCAGACAGACAGGAACGTCTGGATGTGAATGAATGATTTACAGTACTGTGTATGTTGTATGTTCCAATTCAGTTCCAATATGTACTGCAATATTGTTTACAGTTGTGCACAGCTCTACCCAAAGGCCAAAGGGTGTTTCTTATGTTTGTTGTAAATTAGTTTGTATTTTTCTTTTGCACAATGCTGTGAAAAAATGTAAATTGCAAAGAGCATATGCAGTAAAAATGTGAAACATACGTGTCTTGTACTCATTTACCTCACTAAATACAGCAATGTGTAACTGTAGATTTCAAATGGCTGTGCAAATAGTGTATAGTGCTGTCTTGAGCATGTTCAGAAAGTGTCACCAAGATCTGACTTTTTTTGCATTGGAAAACACTTACAGAGTGAACTGTCTTAACGAAAACATGGCAAAGCCATTTGACTATCTTGTTCATAAACAATGGTGTCAGGACTTTTCATTTTGATGACAGTGACACTTTCATTGACATGAATACTTGCTTTTGAGGAATGAATGATCCATTTTGAGCAAGTGACACGCTTCTGCAGGTTATCACCTACACTGTAAACCCGAATAAGTTTCCAGAACTTAAAAAAATTGAGGCCATACCATGCCTCAATTTTTTTAAGTTGATAAACTCAAATGTTTTCAGTTGGCTAAGACTTACAATTCTCAGTTAAGGCAACTCAAATATGGTCTGTTACTGTGACTTAAGGTTCTCAGTTAAGTCAAATCAAATATGGTCAGTTACTCTGACTTACAGTTCTCAAGTGGAGTCAACTCAAATATGTTCAGTTACTGTGACTTACAGTTCTCAGTTAAGGCAATTCAAATATATTCAGTTACTGTGACTTAAGGTTCTCAAGTGGTGTCAACTCAAATATGTTCAGTTACTGTGACTTACAGTTCTCAGTTAAGGCAATTCAAATATATTCAGTTACTGTGACTTAATGTTCTCAAGTGGTGTCAACTCAAATATGTTCAGTTACTGTGACTTACAGTTCTCAGTTAAGGCAATTCAAATATATTCAGTTACTGTGACTTAAGGTTCTCAAGTGGTGTCAACTCAAAATGTTCAGTTACTGTGACTTACAGTTCTCAGTTAAGGCAGTTCAAATATGTTCAGTTACTGTGACTTAAGGTTCTCAAGTGGTGTCAACTAAAATATGTTCAGTTACTGTGACTTACAGTTCTCAGTTAAGGCAATGCAAATATATTCAGTTACTGTGACTTAAGGTTCTCAAGTGGTGTCAACTCAAATATGTTCAGTTACTGTGACTTACAGTTCTCAGTTAAGGCAGTTCAAATATGTTCAGTTACTGTGACTTAAGGTTCTCAAGTGGTGTCAACTCAAATATGTTCAGTTACTGTGACTTACAGTTCTCAGTTAAGGCAGTTCAAATATGTTCAGTTACTGTGACTTAAGGTTCTAAAGTGGTGTCAACTCAAATATGTTCAGTTACTGTGACTTACAGTTCTCAGTTAAGGCAGTTCAAATATGTTCAGTTACTGTGACTTAAGGTTCTCAAGTGGTGTCAACTCAAATATGTTCAGTTACTGTGACTTACAGTTCTCAGTTAAGGCAGTTCAAATATGTTCAGTTACTGTGACTTAAGGTTCTCAAGTGGAGGCAACTCAAATATGTTCAGTTACTGTGACTTAAGGTTCAACCTTAAATCCATGTGATTAAGTTAACAGAACTCAACGACATTGAGGCCATCCCATGCCTCATTTCTTTTAAGTTAATCAACTAAAATTTTTAAGTTAATCAACTCAAATATTTGCAGTTACTATAACTTAAGGTTCAGTTTTAAAATCCATGTGAAAAAGTTTACAGAAAAATAACTACACAAGCACATTATATCAACTTCAAACAACTATTTTATTTTTTTCTATTCAAAGAGTATAAAAGAGTATACATATATAATCTGTATGTTAGCAATGTACAATAACACTGTAAACACCGTACACTGTTTTTGGACTATATATGTTAACAATACCGACCAGGTATTAGTGCCTTGCAAAGTGCAGATATGAAGTTTTCCCCTTTTTTTGTATGCATTTAGGAGGTTTTGTTCTTCATCGAAACTATTTATCTTACAAAAACATTGTGTTACAACTTCAAACTCTTTATATTTATTTCTATTCAAAGAGTATACATCTATTTATCTTACAAAAACATTGTGTTGCCCTCTCCAACATTATGGCAATGTTAAAATTGAAAATATATATATATAGAAAATATATATAGAAAATAAATACATGCATGTTATAACATGTACATACAATGTAATGTATATTACACATTTAATCCCTCTGGTCACAATAGTGTAATAATGTTTGTTATAAGGCTCTGAAAATGTTACTGAATGATGTATCAATGTATTTCCAGCAAATATTGAAATAATAAAGGGTCTCAATATGTGCAGTGCACATGACCAGAGCCGTTTACATCCTGGCTGAATTACTCAAATTTGTATAGTGTGGTCATAGAATGAGCAAACATGTTGACGGCAACTATTGTGACCGTTGGGATAACACAGTGTATCTATGTACAGTACAGAATAAAATGTATAGATTATCTGAAAATTGTCAATCCGCTTGGCACATGTAAAATTCACAAACGTTGTGCTGTATATTGGGTCCTGCCAATGTGGAACCAAAATACCAATCCACATTACATGCTATACAGCTGGCAATACTGTTAATAGTGCACATACCTACATATGGAAATGCAGCTGCATGTATTTGCTCCATGATGTATCATGGAACAAGATGGTGTTTTCATTGAAAGAGTTAGTCAGAATGTCAGAGGCACCATCCGTCATTTAGAGCAGGCTATGTTTGCAGAATGATAACTAGAACACTACAGTACTCTGTACTAAGAACACTATACAGTACACTAACTATACTGCCCTGTCAAGGCAGACCGCAGTAACTTCCAAACAGTGAAACTGAGAAAAATGGCTTTAAAGTTTTTTGACTTGCCATCCAAAATGTGTTATAGGTAGATAGATGATAGTACCCAGATTTAACATGTATTAATGAAGTAATCTTTAGGCATACAAAAATATGACGTAGTTATTTTAATTAACCCCAAAAAAGCAGATACTGCACTCTGCTGCACGATTTCCTTAAATAATTATACAGGTAATGTACAGGCAAAGTGCAGTAACTTCAAATGCAATGTTGTTTTCCCTCCAGCTTTCATAACTTCACCTAGCCATTTTATTTGGATCATCATCATTCCAATATATTCAGGTATTAAATTTCATTTTCAAAATGGCTAGGTTAAGTTATGAAAGCTGGAGGGAAAACAACATTGTATTTGAAGTTACTGCACTTTGCCTGTACATTACCTGTATAATTATTTAAGGAAATCGTGCAGCAGAGTGCAATATCTGCTTTTTTGGGGGTAATTAAAATAATTATGTCATATTTTTGTATGCCTAAAGATTACTTCATTAATACATGTTAAATCTGGGTACTATCATCTATTTACCTATAACACATTTTGGATGGCAAGTCAAAACACTTTAAAGCCATTTTTCACTGTTTGGAAGTTACTGCGGTCTGCCTGGGTTTTGAGTGTGATTTTGTAGTTACTGCAGTTTTTAAAACCCCATATCTCCAAAACTGAGCGACATTAACATCTGAAACTTGGTCACAAGATAAAACATTTATTGACAAGGTCAATTTCACTCATAACTAAATTTTTACTTTTTTCAAGTTACTGCGGTTAGCCCTTGACAGGGCAGTATACTACTGCCTACAAGGTCTCAAGGATACAGTCCCACTCTCAGCATACAAGATCGATGGTCTGCTGCTGCTGACTCCCAAGCGATTCATTCAAGTGAAACGGAACTGAGTCCAGCTAATGGTGAATAGTTATTTTATTAATCAATTATTGTGTCTTTATTCACTCTAGTTGTGTAATTGACCAGTTCATATTCTGTATAAGTTCATATTCTGTATATGTTAATAATAACGCTTCTGTGTTGCGTTTATGGCTCCTGGTATATCGCCTTGTACTCTGTACTGAGAACACTAACTCTACCACTGCCTACAAGCAATGGAAGCAGTCAGAGCAGAGTGGCATTTATGCCCATTGCCTCCTATTGTTCCTCGAGAAACAAACGTTTGGGACTTGGATGTTGCCTTTGAGATTCTGATAAACTCTTTCAACTCTAAAACTTACTTGGATGAAATTACAATAATGCCAGCTATAGACGGTTAAGAAAATTCGAACTGTAAAACTCCCAAATGTAAACATATTACATACAAAATAAAGAACAAGGTACATTGAGTAGTTTGGACCTATTGGCTGAACATCTGCAAAGTAGTACAGCAACTTTTGAAGGTATTATTTTGACATGACAAGACATTTCAGATGAGTTTCTATAGACACACTTTTGAGGTGTTGGTAAGTGCTTTGGGGTAGTGCATAGATTAGTCCAAACATTACAGGAAGGAATCACCAAATCTGGGGAAGCTGATCATGATATGACTTTCAATGACAATAGAGATTGTCACAGGCTGGTAGTGAACTGGACTTGTGTCATGATCACTGATTACAGTAAGGAATAGAAACTCATCTGAAAGAAGGATGTGGGGTGAGGTATTAATTTCCTTGTCATGTCAAAATAATACCTTCAAAAGTTTAATGCAAGAGCGGTCAGGTGACGTAGCGGAGATTGCGTTCGTCACCAACGCTGGAGACACTGGATTCGCGTGTTCGAATCCAACTCCCTGCGTTGTCACCAGCTTGGCTGGCTGTTCACACTAATACAATTCGGCAGTATTAGGGGGTGGGGAAGCTGGCGGGTGGGAATCTGGCGTTGTGGACAGCGACGCCTACAGGTCAGGTCTCGGCGCTTGCTAAGCGGGGCAGGACTTGGTGGAGATAGCGTGCCCTCCCACGCGTTACACTTCACCAATGAGAGCCCTCGCTGCCAAGTGAAAAGACGTCACTGGCTGTCGGCGCATGTCTCGGGGGAAGCGTGCGATCGACTCGGGACGCCCTTATACCGACTCGTAGGAGAACATGCATACAGCACCAGGTAGGGGAGGGGGGGGGGGGGGGGGGGGGAATTGGCACAACGACTAATTGGGACGGGGAGAAAATCCATTGAAAAATCAGAAGAAAAAAAAATGATTGCATCATCAAGTCATTCTTGAGAGTCTGCAACCTGGGCAACAGTTTACCAGCTTCTAGACCTAGTAAAATCTTCTGAATGAATTCAAAAGTGTTGGTAAGTCCCTTGGGGTAGCTGAGGTGTAGTGCATAGATTAGTCCAAACATTACCAGGAAGGAATCACCAATCATAGATTGTCACAGGCTGGTAGTGAACTGGACTTGTGTCATGGTCACTGATGACAGTAAGGAGGGCCACTGCAACACCCTGAAGCTCTGGCTCATCAGGCGTGTCCTGAAGGAATGAAAGAGACATAATAATCACAAATAAATCCATGGTTTCTACAAAGTGCAGCACAAAGCTAAGTACCGTAATTCCTCTAATAGTAACCGGTATTCAAATACAAGCCGGGTCTCTATTAATGGCCGGGTGCGCTCTTGAGCTAAGCAATTATAAGCCGGCCTCCTAATACAAGCCGGGTTACTAATATACTGAGCTGCATACTGAGCTAGTTACTTGATTTCACTTTGAAAACGTTGAAATGACCAGTGACCACCTGTAATTGCACTGTTTACTATTTCATACAGTACTTGGTTTCAATAAATGAACCCAGTACATTTTACTGGGTTCAAACTGACACAAAATGTTGCTTTATTCATTATGATCTGTTTGAAAATTAGAAATATAGGCCTCTCTCTTATACATGCCTCCTCCTAATACAAGCCTGGTACCCGCTACAGTTGAAACAAATACAAGCCGGGGTTACTATTAGAGGAATTACGGTATATGGAGTTGTGTTTGTAAGTTGTTTATATTTTAGTTAGAACTATTTTTTTGGTGAGAAGGTTATTTTTATTTAACCAGGTTAGTCCCGTCGAGATCAAATATCTCTTTCACAAGGGAGACCTGGAAGGAAGGAAGACTGATACTTAGCATTTTGATTAACTGTTCACTTAATATACAGTTGTACTGTAAATTATTTTCACTCGGACTCACTGTGCAGGTTTTGAAAAATCCAGAGACTTCCTCATGCAGATACACAGGCAGGGCATGGAGAACAGTGGTACGCCTGGTGTGAACATCATGGATTTCCTATTAAGATGTAAGATTAAGAAGAAAAAAAGAATTGTATTATATGGAAATGTTTACTGAACAAAGCGGATTTTAAACAGTCCAATCAGATATGTCCACAAATAACATGTTCACATCTTTAATGCAATCAGAAAAATGGCAAACACAATGGTGGACTAATTGTAAAATTCAAAAGCTCATTTGAATCATTGAACCTGTTCAATGTTACAGAGGTTCGACCTATGACATGTCATGTATAATAATCTATTCACCTGTTCATCGTGGATTTTTTAAATGTGAGCCAAAGCATCTGCCGTGTTCCCAGTTTTGGACGCCTTCTGTCTGAATAACGTCATCAGTCAAGGAAGATGGCGGTCAAGCTCAGCGTAGAATGTGTTGGGCAGGTTCTGGTTGGCAATCAGCTGGAACTCTGCATACACCTATATTTAAAAACAGCAGGACAATATAGTATATCAACATCAATTAGTCACTTCAACTTGGTGGATCTCTTACTTTGTTTGGTTTGGGCTTCAGAGCATGACGGCGGGATTTCTGGTCAACCATGTCATTACATGCTTTGCGGAATCGGTCGCTGATGACTAGCTCGCGGGGGCGCACAGAACACACACGCAGATGCGCCGCTAGAGTATATAAACCAGGCTTAAGAATCACAAGTTTCACTTTAAAACACACAGAATGTGCCAAATGTTAACACAGGAAAGAGAGCTGATCTATATTACCTCAGACTCCATTTTGAGAGCAGGCCAGAGGTCCATGAGCTCTTTCACTGGTGGGCTGGACTTCACTATGGTCTGTCGGCGCAGGGCAAATGTGGTCTGCATCAGCTTTCTAATGAGGGGCAGGTTCTTCTCAGTCTTCTTGACTTCTTCAGCAATTGTCTGCCTCAACTGCTCAAGCCTCAAGGAATCCTCTCCTTGGGGATAGTTGGGTAGGAAGTTTACTTCTGCTCGCTTGGGTCTTTTAATGTTGGAATGTGAAGGTTCGCCATCAGGATTGCTTCTACCTCTTTTTCCAGCATTTACAGTGACCTCCTCACATCCTGCCCGTCTCAGCTTGTTCCTGAAATTGCCCATCTTGAATTTGATGCTGTTCTTCCATCCATTGCAGCCGGTCTCAGATCCTGCTTCCTTCAAGCAGGGATGTTTGGCGACAAGAGCCGCAGAAGCCACTGCTATCTCTTTATCACTTGGATAAGCCTTGAAAGCATACATTGTAGATGCAAGCTTTTCTAAGATGTCGTGCTTTAGGTCTCTTGTCAACTTAAGGTGTCTCTTGTTCTTCTCAAATTCGTTGTTTCCGTCTCTAAGTTTCAGCTCAACATCGAATGCAAATGTAGCAACTGGAAAAGGACCTGGAGGCCATCTGCTTAGACGTTCTGGAGATGACCTATCTGAAAGTATATCAACGTTCTGGAGATGACATATCTGAAAGTATATCAGTAGATGCGAGAGAGCTGGAGTCGAGCGAAAGTGAAATGTGCACAACAGCTTTTTGTGGCAATTCCGTAATGTCATCAAGGGAAGTAAGTTTCCCATCAAAGTCTGGATCTTCATACAGCAAACTGAAGTCAAGGTCTATTTCCAACTGTTCTTTTATAATCTTGATCAGTGCATCAACAGAGGCGGGTCGTGAACTGAGTTTTAATTTTCTAGCCCGGTCTGTCTCAACAACACGAAGGATCATGGGTTGTGGGGAGGCAGCTGCCATTGTGCTATGGAAACTTGAATGAATCGCTTGGGAGTCAGCAGCAGCAGCAGCAGACCATCGATCTTGTATGCTGAGAGTAGGACTGTATCGTTGTGACCAGACTGCAGGTAGATGGACAGTGGACAGATGTGGTCCGGTCGACAGACAGCAGCTCAAGGACCTAAGGAGTAGTCATAAACACAACACAGAAAGCGTCATTATTAACATATACAGAATATGAACTTATACAGAATATAAACTGGTCAATTACACAACTAGAGTGAATAAAGACACAATAATTGATTAATAAAATAACTATTC
>NC_140165.1:309256776-309261776 GCF_963971535.1 Notolepis coatsorum | reverse complement strand
CCGATCCCACCTATCACACCTATCACACCTCTCACACCTATCACACCTATCACACCTATCACACCTATCACACCTCTCACACCTATCACACCTCTCACACCTATCACACCTCTCACACCTATCACACCTCTCACACCTATCACACCTCTCACACTTCTCACACCGATCCCACCTATCACACCTATCACACCTCTCACACCTATCACACCTCTCACACCTCTCACACCTATCACACCTCTCACACCTATCACACCTATCACACCTCTCACACCTCTCACACCTCTCACACCTATCACATCTCTCACACCTCTCACACCTCTCACACCTATCACACCTCTCACACCTCTCACACCTCTCACACCTATCACACCTATCACACCTATCACACCTATCACACCTCTCACACCTCTCACACCTATCACACCTCTCACACCTATCACACCTATCACACCTATCACACCTATCACACCTCTCACACCTATCACACCTATCACACCTCTCACACCTATCACACCTCTCACCACACATATCACACCTATCACACCTCTCACACCTCTCACACCTATCACACCTATCCCACCTATCACACCTATCACACCTCTCACACCTCTCACACCAATCACACCTATCACACCTCTCACACATATCACACCTATCACACCTCTATACCCATTCTGCAATCTGTTAATAAAGTTGTACTTAAGTTATGCTTTTACATTATACTTACTTAATAAGTGAATAGTTCCAAGTCAATCAAAAACGATGAGTTTTATTTACTCAAAACATAATGCGGTTTACAGTCTGTATCTACTTAATTATCTTAAGTTGTACTTAATTTATGCTTTTACATTATACTTACTTAATAAGTGAATAGTTCCAAGTCAATCAAAAACTATGAGTTTTATTTACTCAAAACATAATGCGGTTTACAGTCTGTATCTACTTAATTATCTTAAGTTGTACTTAAGTTATGCTTTTACATTATACTTACTTAATAAGTGAATAGTTCCAAGTCAATCAAAAAAGATGAGTTTTATTTACTCAAAACATAATGCGGTTTACACTCTGTATCTACTTAATTATCTTAAGTTGTACTTAAGTTATGCTTTTACATTATACTTACTTAATACATTACATTTTACATTTAGTCATTTAGCTGACGCTTTTATCCAAAGCGACTTACAAGTTCTGTACGACAAGACAGCAAGAAGGGTACAACTCTATCAGCTGAGTAACAATGTTCATCAAGTGTTGCGTGTTACAGTGTAGGTTAGTTTATTAGGACAAGTGCATGACAGTAAGGTTAGTCAGGGTTAGATTTTTTTTTTTTTTTTTTTTTTATCATTTCAGATAATTGTTGAAGAAGTGAGTCTTTAGTCGACGGCGAAAGATTGGACGGGATTCGGCTGTCCTAACTGGGATGGGTAGTTCATTCCACCATTGTGGGGCAAGGACTGAGAATAGGCGGCTTCTCTTTGATGACCCTCCGGGAGCTTGGATAGGAGTAGGTCTGAGGCGGCCAGAAGATGCAGAGCGTAGGGGTCTTGAGGGTGTGTAGTTAGAGACCATTGACCGGAGGTAGGCGGGAGCGGTTCCCTTTGCTGCACGGTATGCTAGGTCGAGGGCCTTGAAGCGGATACGTGCAGCAATGGGGAGCCAGTGCAGGTCCCTAAGAAGTGGGGTGACATGGGCCGACTTCGGTAGGTTTGATATCAGGCGGGCCGCTGCGTTTTGAATGAGTTGAAGAGGCTTGGTGGCAGTGGCCGGGAGGCCAGCTAGCAGTGCGTTGCAGTAGTCGAGGCGGGAGATGACTGTTGATTGGATGAGGAGTTGGGTGGCTTCTTTTGTCAGGAAGGGGCGTATCCTTCTGACGTTGCTCAGGAGGAATCTGCAGGTTCTGGTTGTCGCTGCGATGTGAGCAGAGAAGTTCAACTGGTCGTCGAGGACAACACCAAGGTTCTTGGCGGTCGGGGACGCGGTCACAGCTGCATTCTCGACTGTGATGGAGAGGTCGGTCAGGGGGGAGGATTTGGCCGGCAGGTGGAGCAATTCTGTTTTGCTTAGGTTCAGTTTGAGGTGGTTGGTCGTCATCCAGGCGGAGATGTCGGACAGACAGGCCGAGATCCGCTCAGAGACGTGGATATCTGAGGGAGGGAAGGAGAGGAAGAGTTGAGTATCATCGGCATAACAATGATATGCTTTTACATTATACTTACTTAATAAGTGAATAATTCCAAGTCAATCAAAAACTATGAGTTTTATTTACTCAAAACATAATGCGGTTTTCAGTCTGTATCTACTTAATTATCTTAAGTTGTACTTAAGTTATGCTTTTACATTATACTTACTTAATAAGTGAATAGTTCCAAGTCAATCAAAAACTATGAGTTTTATTTACTCAAAACATAATGCGGTTTACAGTCTGTATCTACTTAATTATCTTAAGTTGTACTTAAGTTATGCTTTTACATTATACTTACTTAATAAGTGAATAATTCCAAGTCAATCAAAAACTATGAGTTTTATTTACTCAAAACATAATGCGGTTTTCAGTCTGTATCTACTTAATTATCTTAAGTTGTACTTAAGTTATGCTTTTACATTATACTTACTTAATAAGTGAATAGTTCCAAGTCAATCAAAAACTATGAGTTTTATTTACTCAAAACATAATGCGGTTTACAGTCTGTATCTACTTAATTATCTTAAGTTGTACTTAAGTTATGCTTTTACATTATACTTACTTAATAAGTGAATAATTCCAAGTCAATCAAAAACTATGAGTTTTATTTACTCAAAACATAATGCGGTTTTCAGTCTGTATCTACTTAATTATCTTAAGTTGTACTTAAGTTATGCTTTTACATTATACTTACTTAATAAGTGAATAGTTCCAAGTCAATCAAAAACTATGAGTTTTATTTACTCAAAACATAATGCGGTTTACAGTCTGTATCTACTTAATTATCTTAAGTTGTACTTAAGTTATGCTTTTACATTATACTTACTTAATAAGTGAATAATTCCAAGTCAATCAAAAACTATGAGTTTTATTTACTCAAAACATAATGCGGTTTAGAGTCTGTATCTACTTAATTATCTTACAGTTTTTCTCAATTGCTTTGGTGCATTTCTCTGATCAGAATTAAAGTTCTCATAACTGTTAGTGCATTTCTCAAAACAATTAGTACAAACTGCAAAACCTAGGTGATAACATGCAGAAGCGTGTCACTTGCTCAAAATGGATAATTCATTCCTCAAAAGCAAGTATTCATGTCAATGAAAGTGTCACTGTCATCAAAATGAAAAGTCCTGACACCATTGTTTATGAACAAGATAGTCAAATGGCTTTGCCATGTTTTCGTTATGACAGTTCACTCTGTAAGTGTTTTCCAATGCAAAAAAAGTCAGATCTTGGTGACACTTTCTGAAAATGCTCAAGACAGCACTATACACTATTTGCACAGCCATTTGAAGTCTACAGTTACACATTGCTGTATTTATTGAGGTAAATGAGTACAAGACACGTATGTTTCACATTTTTACTGCATATGCTCTTTGCAATTTTTATTTGTTCACAGCATTGTGCAAAAGAAAAATACAAACTAATTTACAACAAACATAAGAAACACCCTTTGGCCTTTGGGTAGAGCTGTGCACAACTGTAAACAATATTGCAGTACATATTGGAACTGAATTGGAACATACAACATACACAGTACTGTAAATCATTCATTCACATCCAGACGTTCCTGTCTGTCTGGCTATTGGATTCAGGAATGGGGAGTAGGGAGGGAGATATTCCACCAGCATCCTTTCATGTGCTGCAAACCACTGTGTGACCAGAATTGCGTGGTGAAAACGCACATTATCCCATACAACAACGTATTTGGTCAGATGGTCGCCATTTAGACCCCTCTCATTCTCAGGGACTATGTCCCTGTAAAGAGTGTCTAAAAAAGTCAGCAGATGTTGTGTGTTGTATGGACCAATGCGGGGCATATGGGTGAGGACGCCGTTTTCTGAGATGGCTGCACACATTGTAATATTCCCTCCTCGTTGGCCTGGGACATCAGTGGTTGCTCTCTGTCCAATGCGATTCCTTCCACACCTTCTACCTTTTGCCAGATTGAAACCCGCCTCATCAACATATTTGAATGTGTGCAGCGATTCCCTGGCATCCAGCTCCATGCAGGGGAAAAATTATAAAGAAATGTATAAAATTTGCTTGACAGATTTTGACAACTAGTTCAACATATTTGTATGTAATGACTCAAGCAATGAAATGAGGACTATTAGTTTTATAGGGAATGACTATTCAGCAGTCATAAGTATAGTTAATTTTGACTGACATGACCTAAGCAAATGATAATGTTATAAAACAGCAGAGAATTGTATGAAAGCAATTGATGCATGTCCAAAAGTATTTGCAATTTGTTCGGAGGAATGAGAAACTGCTACTATGATGTGCACAAATTACAAAATGTTGTGGAGGTTGAACTAACAGTTATGAGAACTTTAATTCTGATCAGAGAAATGCACCAAAGCAATTGAGAAAAACTGTAAGTTGTACTTAAGTTATGCTTTTACATTATACTTACTTAATAAGTGAATAGTTCCAAGTCAATCAAAAACTATGAGTTTTATTTACTCAAAACATAAGAACACGTCACACGAACTCAAGACATTCAAGTTAGTAGAACTTTCATAGAATATTGAGTATACCCTACTCAAACTAATTGATTATTTTGAACATGCGGGTTTACAGTGTAGGTTTTGCAGTTTGTACTATTTGTTTTGAGAAATGCACTAACAGTTATGAGAACTTTAATTCTGATCAGAGAAATGCACCAAAGCAATTGAGAAAAACTGTAATTCACATATATATTCATGGCCCTTATAGGGAGAGTAGCCACCCCACAAGGGAGAGGGAGCGAGAGAGAGAGACAGAGAGAGATACAGAGAGAGAGAGCGAGAGAGATACAGAGAGAGAGAGATAC
>NC_140165.1:309226947-309256576 GCF_963971535.1 Notolepis coatsorum | reverse complement strand
AGAGAGAGAGAGAGAGAGAAAGACATTCAAGTTAACACCTGAGATCCCTGGCACTGTTTTGCTTTACTGAGCTCCGTTATCTGGGGGCTGTAGTTGGTTGGTCACTTTAAGCTGCACACCGGAGCATCTTTTAATCCAGCTGTTTGCCGTTCTCTGATATTTTCGGACATTTCGTTGATGCGTCGCTCGACACTTTGAGCTGACATGGGGATATCTTTTATCCTTGATTTGATTGTCTCTTTGTTTGGCAAGCCTTCAACATAAGTACACACAGCAGGGTCCTTCTGACACACAAACCCGTAGTAGTCTGTCCACGAGGGCTGGAATGTATATGCATACGGTATATGCATGTATGTACTGTGTGTATGTATGTTTGTATTAACACGAATCTTTTAATGTATTCTGGTATTTTATAATATGCATATTTTTGTATTTTTGTATGTTTGATTTTATAAAACAGGGGACGTTCTTGATAAGGCTCTAGGCTTCTAACTTCTCCTTCACAATCGTTATAACTTATTATGTATTGTTTTTACTTCTGTTTAACTGTGTTAATAAACAAACAAACAAACTGAGTCTGGGAACTATCAACCTGCCTCGAGAGTCGTGAATAACGTGCTGCTAAACAGTTTTTAGAAACGTTACAATATTTACGGTATTATTTTTATGTATTTTTAATGTAGTTTCAACCTTTATTTATACAGGGACGATTTAAGAGCCCTGTGGCATCTGGGAAGAGATCCCACTGAATGGATACTTAGTAGCCACCAGATGGCGGTAGAGCTACTAACTTTCCTTGTCTCTACACACATAAAGGCCAAAGATAGGGAGGCTTGACGGGAACTCCCGGAACAAACTGCATGGAAACTGAAACCCCCCCCAAAAAAATTGGCTTGGGGAAACTGAGAGCTACCAGGCTTATTTGGTTTTGTATTTTGGGGATCTGTAAAATAAAGAAGTTTGGATTGACAATAAAGCTTTGAGGCACTTGAGGGACCTACACCGGAAGGCTGTTTTCCACCATGACATCATATCTGGGCCCCAGGTAGTTCAGAATCAGTATACAACTGAAAAAAAGACAAACAACTCTAAGGTTAAGATTAGATTAGATTGGATTCAAATGTATTGTCATTAAACAGGACAAGTACAGTACAACAAAAATCTGTTTGGCGTCCAACCAGAGTGCAAATGTAGCAGTAAAGTGTAACAGCAATACAATATACTGTAGGCCTACAGGTAACTAAACTGGGTACAAAATATACAAATGAATAAGGATAGATATATGTGCGGTGAGAATAAATACTGTAAATATATATATATATATATACCACTATTACGTAAGCATACATTAATTCACATATATATTCATGGACCCTCCTAGGGAGAGTAGCCACCCCACAAGGGAGAGCGAGAGAGAGCGAGAGAGAGACAGAGACAGAGAGAGATACAGAGAGAGAGCAAGAGAGATACAGAGAGAGAGATACAGAGAGAGAGAGACAGAGAGAGAGAAAGATAGAGAGAGAGAGAGAGAGAGAGACAGAGACAGAGACAGATAGAGAGAGAAAGAGAGAGAGATACAGAGAGAGAGAGAGATACAGAAAGAGAGACAGATACAGAGAGAGAGACAGATAGAGAGAGAAAGGGAGAGAGATACAGAGAGAGAGAGATACAGAGAGAGAGAAAGAGAGAGAGAGAGAGATACAGAGAGAGAGACAGAGAGAGACAGACAGATAGAGAGAGCTGTAAGAAAAGTAAAGTATTTGATGTAACACTAATGCTCATGCCGTAGATGGTTCCACAACATGATCAATATTGGTTTATTTTTTCATTTCAACCTTTATTTAAAATCGTAAGCATCTGAGGTTTCCCTCATTTACAGAAACGACGATTGTACAGTACATAATAAAAACAATATTCACAGAAATTTAAACACCAGAGTAAAACAAATTAAAAACGTTTAAAAATAATTTTAAAATATCAACTAAAACAGTTACAGGTAGTCACACAATGGTCTGAAATCATACATTTAAACATTCCAAGGGAAGGGAGAACCTCCAATTTTAGCGTGAGTTGAAGGACATTCCATGAGTTAGAGGCATCAAAGGAAAAGGCTGACTTCCCTAGCTCAGAACAAATCTGAGGAACCCTAAGAACCATCCAGTCATTCGATCGAGTTGAATAGGTTCCAATATTCCAATCTAACAGTGAGGAGATATAAACAGGTTGTTTACCAATAAGTTATGTTTATTTACAAAGCGCTCCTAAATTATCAATTTACATTACTCCACCATTAGACCTCAATGTAGGAGCTTATCAAACACGTTTTCCGGACTGGAACCCGGCGAATTGTCCACCATCGACTCAAAACACACCTCTTCAAATAATATCTGAAAGGATATCTGAAGAAAAATACTATGCTGACTCCGGCTGTCTGCGTTGCCTCCGGCTTGGGCCAGCCGTCATACTAACTCAATTTAGCGGGTGGAAGTCGATGGGTGGTGATCTGGACGTTGTGGACAGCGACTCCTACAGGTCGGTTGGGGGACGCCTGCACAGCAGAGACAGGAAATGGCGGGGGTGGGGGGGGGGGGGGGGGGGGGTAGTGTGAGCCTCCCACACGTTACACCTCGCCAATGAGAGTCTGTGCTGTCTGGTGAAAAGATGTGACAGGCTGCCTCCTCGTGTATCGGAGGGGACACGTGATGCAAGGCTTCTATCCTCCCTACAACCGGCCAGTGGGGGGCATATGCGAGCAACGTTCAAGACAGGGGAGGGGAGAATTGGCACAGCGAAATTGGGATGGGAGAAAAAGAGAAAAAGAGAAAGAAAGAAAGAAAAAAGTGGATAAAAAAATACTATGCTACTTATCCTACTACCTATCTTGCTATTATGTTTATACTACTATGCACTCAGAGTGTAACACGCAAGCTTGATACTATTTGACGAACAACGCCACTGACCCTTAGCTTCCAGAGATGTACCCCTCCTGGTGACATGATGTTCACAATCTGTACGTTGATTTGGATAAAAGCATCAGCTAAATGACTAAATTGGATTGCACAAAATGTGCAGGTCACTTCCGAATTTGATAAGACTGCTTTTAGATTTTGTGCTCCGGACTCATGGAATAACTTACAATGCACTTTAAACATTGATTCCCTGATAACATTGGGACATTTTAAGAATACGCTCATAAATCATAATGATAGATCATACTGTGTACATAAATGTTTTTGAATGTAATTGTTTTAGCCAATGTTACTATTTGTGTTCTTATTGTTTGACTTATATTTGTTCTTTTTTGTTTCATTCTGCCTAATCTAATATTGGCATCAGATTAGATGTTGAACACCTCTATGTTTGGCTATGTCAATAACTCACTCACTCATTAATCCAGTAAAACAGTTAGAAACTCTGCCCCTAGTGGCGGCCGACAGGCATGGCATTTTGTGTTAAACCAGTTCAGTATGCATGAATCTATGATTCTCGAAGACACTCTGATGTCACGAGACCGCCGCCATCTTGGTATAGGGGGACCATACGGATTTCTACCATCAAATGCATGCGTTGAGGTCCGTTTTTATTACATGTTTTATCACATTCTTGTTCATTTCATAACATTTTCATACGATTTGTTTTGAAAATATTGAGGCCAACATGGCATTTCACTATTTCGAAAGCCTTTCTGGTGATTCTAAGGCGAGATATGAGTCAAAGATCTCCCCCTGATTGACTTGACATAATGTCCATACAAAACACATACAGACATGGCCAACTCTCGAATACCTAAATTGAAGCTGCTGTGTTACGTTTTGTACTAATAACAAACACAGAAATCCAAATCGCAAGTTTTATATAATACCAGCTGATGCATCACGGAGGAAAAAGTGGCTGGTGGCTAACGTTCGGCTAACTCGCTCTGTGTTGTGGTCATGGTAGCTACATGCTAAGCTAACGTTAATTACATGATATCGAACCGATAGGAGCTTATCTTATCTAATCTTACGTGGTGGTACCACGTGTGCCACTACCCGATCAAACATCCACGTAAGATTAGATAAGATAAGCTCCTATCGGTTCGATATTATGTAATTAACGTTAGCTTAGCATGTAGCTACCACAACCACAACAGCAGAGCGAGTTAGCCGAAAGTTAGCCACCAGCCACTTATTCCTCCTTGATGGTATAAAACTTGCGATTTGGATTTCTGTTTTTGTCATTAGTACAACGCGTAACACAGCAGCTCTTTGGCATTGTGAAGGACTGAAGAAAATTCCGCTTGATAGTCTTTAATTTGACGCTTTAACGATCCGTTTCTGCACTAAA
Source organism: Notolepis coatsorum (assembly GCF_963971535.1). Taxonomy (NCBI): domain Eukaryota; kingdom Metazoa; phylum Chordata; class Actinopteri; order Aulopiformes; family Paralepididae; genus Notolepis; species Notolepis coatsorum. Next base: position 309,252,250 of record NC_140165.1, on the reverse strand, counting down.
TGAACCGTACACAATGTACCAGGCGGGGCAGTTTCCCCCCACGCTGCAGTTGCCTATAGCAACAACAGACAGGAAGTTGACTTCGAGAATGTGTGTCCTTGTTTCTTTCATAATCTGTATATGAACCACTGTTGTGCTGTCCAAATGCTGTAATGATTTAAATGAGTTGTTAACAGTTTCTTTAATCATGAATCATGTTTGTTAATAAAAAGAAAACGATTTATTTTAGTGCTAATAAAGCCTGTTATTATTTCGAATTGTTATGTCTTAAGTAAAGGAACTGTGTACTTCTTCCACCACTGGGCTCAGCCATTCAATTACAAGCTTATTCCATGCAATTTAACTTGGTTTAACTTGGTCTCATTCTAAACAATCCGATATCTCACCGACATTACCTTTAAATTGATTCATAATAATCAATTTAATAAATGTGGTGCTAAAGCAATGTCCAAACATGAGACAATTCAAACTGATGTATAAGGAAATGATGTTCACAAGGTACAGGGATGAGGAAGGGACTTGATATTCACGGGTGTTTACATTTTTATTTTATTTCTTTCATGTTTTACATATATAGTTTTTTTTTTTTTTTTTGCATATATATATATATATATATATATATATATATATTTTTTTTTTATGTTTTAAAATAGTACACTCATTTGAGTAGTGGAAAAGGGGTAGGATTAAATAAGTGTATACTTCTTCCTACTCCTTTTCGAACATGTAGATTGAGTTGTGTTTTGCTTTTGTTATTGTTTGTTTGTATTCATTGCATGTTCGAAATAAAGCTTTCAAATCAAATCAAAATAATTGGAGGAAAGCTATTTTACCTCAAATATTCATGATATCAGTAGATAAAAACAAACATGTATTGGCTAACTGAGATTTAATTTCAAACATTTATTTAAACTCAAAAGGCAACCGATCGGGTTTTCCTCGTTCACAGTCACATTGAGTTGACATACAGAGTCAAGCTAAACAAAGGGCATATAAAATCACACAGCATATAAAATCCCAACAATAAATCAAGTGAGGATAACAATCAATTAAAACACGTACAATTTGATTGACAACGGTTGGAGATCAAGGTTTTTAAACTCTGCAACAGAGGGGAGAATCTCAAGCTTTAGAGACTGTTGCAGATAGTGCATACTATATAGCTTTTGTAATTCAGAACTGCACTATTGCATCATTTTACTCTGATATGGTTGGAGTTGTCCTAGTGAGATACAGGTCAGAACCCCTGGACAGAAGGATTAGATTGTGGGGTACCTTAAACCACAGGTCAGAACCCCTGGACAGAAGGATTAGATTGTGGGGTATACCTTAAACCACAGGTCAGAACCCCTGGACAGAAGGATTAGATTGTGGGGTATACCTTAAACCACAGGTCAGAACCCCTGGACAGAAGGATTAGATTGTGGGGTACCTTAAACCACAGGTCAGAACCCCTGGACAGAAGGATTAGATTGTGGGGTATACCTTAAACCACAGGTCAGAACCCCTGGACAGAAGGATTAGATTGTGGGGTACCTTAAACCACAGGTCAGAACCCCTGGACAGAAGGATTAGATTGTGGGGTACCTTAAACCACAGGTCAGAACCCCTGGACAGAAAGATTAGATTGTGGGGTACCTTAAACCACAGGTCAGAACCCCTGGACAGAAGGATTAGATTGTGGGGTACCTTAAACCACAGGTCAGAACCCCTGGACAGAAAGATTAAATTGTGGGGTACCTTAAACCACAGGTTTGGTGTCTTACCGTGACTTGGTCATCTTATGCCTGTCTTTTATTTTGCTGTTGTGAAGCACTTTGAGCTGCATTTCTTGTAACGTTTATTATTATTATTATTATTATTATTATTATTATTATTATTATTATTATTATTATTATTATTATTATTATTATTATTATTATTATTATTATTATTATTATTATTATTATTATTATTATTATTATTATTATTATTATTATTATTATTATTATTATTATTACTATACTCTCCATAGCTTTAGCCACATCTGTCAGCACAGCACATCACATCACAGTCTGCACATGATTAGATAATAGGCGTGAAAGACATGGTGGGATTTTAATGTTTTATAAAAATACAACTTGATGTCGTACGGTGAGGTCGGGGTACAGCTTCTCAGGACTACAGTCAGCAAAAAGTCCCAGGTGACTCTAGGTAGTAGCCTCCAGAGGGCCAGCAAAAAGTCCCAGGTGACTCTAGGTAGTAGCCTCCAGAGGGCCAGCAAAAAGTCCCAGGTGACTCTAGGTAGTAGCCTCCAGAGGGCCAGCAAAAAGTCCCAGGTGACTCTAGGTAGTAGCCTCCAGAGGGCCAGCAAAAAGTCCCAGGTGACTCTAGGTAGTAGCCTCCAGAGGGCCAGCAAAAAGTCCCAGGTGACTCTAGGTAGTAGCCTCCAGCAGGCCAGCAAAAAGTCCCAGGTGACTCTAGGTAGTAGCCTCCAGAGGGCCAGCAAAAAGTCCCAGGTGACTCTATAGGTAGTAGCCTCCAGCAGGCCAGCAAAAAGTCCCAGGTGACTCTAGGTAGTAGCCTCCAGAGGGCCAGCAAAAAGTCCCAGGTGACTCTAGGTAGTAGCCTCCAGCGGGCCAGCAAAAAGTCCCAGGTGACTCTAGGTAGTAGCCTCCAGCAGGCCAGCAAAAAGTCCCAGGTGACTCTAGGTAGTAGCCTCCAGCAGGCCAGCAAAAAGTCCCAGCAAAAAGCCTCCAGCGGGCCACGCGCCTGGCTGCATTCTCTCTGTATCTGAGAAAGTTTACAGTCATTCTTAGTTTTTCTCTCTGTAAACTCCTAGTCCTGGTTCTAGTCAAGACTTGGATTAAATGACTTCACCGCTGTGCTCTCCATGTGCTCCAACGGTTCACCTCAAAGGCTGAAGTTACATTTCAGCTCATTCTCCACAGCAGGGCAGTACTGTATAATCATGGGAAACATTTCCACTGTAACTGCTGAGAGAATCACAGTAGCAAACACGGCTCCGGATAGTGAAGTCTGTATCACATCCGGTTGCTCTACCTACGGACAGAGGAGTCTCCCGGAGGGGTGCTGCCCGTGGTCGGGCCGGACCCTCTCCCCGTCAGCCAGCTGCAGGTGCCGGGGGGCAGCCGTAAGGTCCTGAACAGGGTGGTCCTGAAGGACTTGCAGAGGAAGAAGTAGATGAGAGGGTCGAGGAGAGAGTTCAGGGACGAGAGCCAGAGGGTGCTCTCTTTCATACAGAGAGAGAGACAAACAGACAGAGAGAGACAGACAGATAGAGAGAGAGAGAGAGAGAGAGATACAGAGAGAGAGAGAAAGAGAGAGAGAGAGATACAGAGAGAGAGACAAACAGACAGAGAGAGACAGACAGATAGAGAGAGAGAGAGAGAGAGAGAGAGAGAGAGAGAGAGAGAGAGAGAGAGAGAGAGAGAGAGAGAGAGAGAGAGAGAGAGAGAGTGCCAGACAGACCAACTGAGCACCTGCCTCCCAAAATGTTTCTGCTCGTCCCTGCTGTAAGAAAAGTAAAGTATTTGATGCAACACTAATGCTCATACCATAGATCATAGATGGTTCCACAACATGATCAATATTGGTTTATGTTTATTTACAAAGCGCTCCTAAATGATCAATTACTCCACCATTAGACCTCAATGTAGGAGCTTATCAAACACGTTTTCCGGACTGGAACCCGGCCAATTTCCCACCATCGACTCAAAACACACCTCTTCAAATAATATCTGAAAGGATATCTGAAGCGGGTGGAAGGCGATGGGTGGTAATCTGGACGTTGTGGACAGCGACTCCTACAGGTCGGTTGGGGGATGCCTGCACAGCAGAGCATGAAGTAGCGGGGGTAGTGTGAGCCTCCCACACGTTACACCTCGACCAATGAGAGTCTGCTGTCTGGTGAAAAGATGTGACAGGCTGCCTCCTCGTGTATCGGAGGGGACACGTGATGCAAGGCTTCTATCCTCCCTACAACCGGCCAGTGGGGGGCATATGCGAGCAACGTTCAAGACAGGGGAGGGGAGAATTGGCACAGCGAAATTGGGATGGGAGAACAATAGAAAAAGAGAAAGAAAGAAAAAAAAAGTGGATAAAAAAAAATACTATGCTACTATACTTATCCTACTATACCTATCTTGCTATTATGTCTCTATACTACTATGCACTCAGAGTGTAACACGCAAGCTTGATATTATTTGACGAACAATGCCACTGACCCTGAGCTGCCAGAGATGTACCGCTCCTGGTGACATGTTGTTCACAATCTGTACATTGATTTGGATAAAAGCATCAGCTAGACCAGCCGCATTTCATTGTATACCTGTATACCGTGACAATTAAAACTCTTGAATCTTGAATCTTGAATCTTGAATCAGCTAAATGACTAAATTGGATTGCACAAAATGTGCAGGTCACTTCCGAATTTGATAAGACTGCTTTTAGTTTTGTGCTCCGGACTCATGGAATAACTTACAATGCACTTTAAACATTGATTCCCTGATAACATTGGGACATTTTAAGAATACGCTCATAAATCATAATGATAGATCATACTGTGTACATAAATGTTTTTGAATGTAATTGTTTTAGCCAATGTTACTATTTGTGTTTTTATTGTTTGACTTATATTTGTTCTTTTTTGTTTCATTCTGCCTAATCTAATATTGGCATCAGATTAGATGTTGAACACCTCTATGTTTGGCTATGTCAATAACTCACTCACTCATTAATCCAGTAAAACAGTTAGAAACTCTGCCCCTAGTGGCGGCCGACAGGCATGGCATTTTGTGTTAAACCAGTTCAGTATGCATGAATCTATGATTCTCGAAGACAAGGGCCCTGTTTCTTGTACCTGGATAACTGAGTTAGCCGGATAACTTTAACTGGATAACTGAGTTAGCCGGACTTTCCGGTTCCATGTACGTGGATTTTCCAAATCACCATGACAACAGATCCAAAAGTTTGAGCCTGGTCGAAAGCAGAGTTCAAGTTCAACTTAGCCTGAACCATCGCCACGCCCCCGCAAAGAAGTGACGGCCCGTTTCCTGAAACTATTCCCACAGTCTACGATCTGCATTATACCATTCTGAATTACGTTCTTGTGCTCCATTCTTCCAGAGGGGGCTTTTGAAATGTAAAATAGACCCAAAATGCTGATACTAAATTCACTTTGTCCTAAATAATGCACGTTATATATACCGTGGCGACGGTGGCGCTCGCTCGTGCGATGTACACATTATGTGGTTATTTTAATTGTAACTGGGATTAAGATGTCTGATGAGATGCGCTGTTTGACGGATTTGAGAAATTGAATGAGCCGTTGACGTCACATTAATGAATGAGGATAAAGAGATAAACTTCATTCATAACAAAGGATATTCTAAACACGGGTCTCTCGTTCATTAATGTATAAACAATGAATTTATCCCATCTGGCACAGTGGTTCAGCGGTAGTGCTCAAGCCTGCCAACCCAGCGACCGGGATTCAAAACCCGGTCTTTCCAATATGATTTTTTTGAATATAATATTAATGATTATACGCCAAAGTAGCCTGGTTTTAAGTTAAAATATTATAAATCTACATGCATTGAGGATGTCATTCTTTATATAGCTCTCAACGTGCACCAAATTGAATTATTCCTATATTGCAAAAAGAAGGAGACGACTAGGGTCTTGAACCCCGGTCGTCTGTGTGAAAGTCAAAAGAACAACCCGTTAGACCACATTGGAGATAAGTTAAAGATTGACTATACATCAATCAATGGGTAAGAGAGCCGTATCGTAATTCTGTATAACAGTTAACTAATTATTTTCGCTAGCAAGATCTCATTTGATTATTCAATCCAGCAGGCAAGTTTAAAGAAATATAATCTGATTGATTGAGGTAATGAGTGACTTAAAATTAGCCTATAGATAACGCATTTAACTTGTCGGCGAGGCGATTGAGCCGTACTGCAATATGTTAATAAAGTTTTAAATCAATTAATCAATCAATGCCGCTAGAGAATCAGGATTTCTGCGATCGACACCTGCTGTCTTCTCAGCTGAGGCGGGCGCGCGCACTGATCCTGAGAATCAAGTCTGGCTTGAGTTAACGAGACTGAATCCACCTTCTTGGAACAGGAAAATCCCGGCTTCAAACATCGGGTTAACTGAAGCTGGATAATGACATCTTGATTGACTTAGTTGAACCACGTACAAGAAACAGGGCCCAGATGTCACGAGACCGCCGCCATCTTGGTATAGGGGGACCATACGGATTTCTACCATCAAATGCATGCGTTGAGGTCCGTTTTTATTACATGTTTTATCACATTCTTGGTCATTTCATAACATTTTCATACAATTTGTTTTGAAAATATTGAGGCCAACATGGCATTTCACTATTTCGAAAGCCTTTCTGGTGATTCTAAGGCGAGATATGAGTCAAAGATCTCCCCCTGATTGACTTGACATAATGTCCATACAAAACACATACAGACATGGCCAACTCTCGAATACCTAAATTGAAGCTGCTGTGTTACGTTTTGTACTAATAACAAACACAGAAATCCAAATCGCAAGTTTTATATAATACCAGCTGATGCATCACGGAGGAAAAAGTGGCTGGTGGCTAACGTTCGGCTAACTCGCTCTGTGTTGTGGTCATGGTAGCTACATGCTAAGCTAACGTTAATTACATGATATCGAACCGATAGGAGCTTATCTTATCTAATCTTACGTGGTGGTACCACGTGTGCCACTACCCGATCAAACATCCACGTAAGATTAGATAAGATAAGCTCCTATCGGTTCGATATTATGTAATTAACGTTAGCTTAGCATGTAGCTACCACAACCACAACAGCAGAGCGAGTTAGCCGAAAGTTAGCCACCAGCCACTTATTCCTCCTTGATGGTATAAAACTTGCGATTTGGATTTCTGTTTTTGTCATTAGTACAACGCGTAACACAGCAGCTCTTTGGCATTGTGAAGGACTGAAGAAAATTCCGCTTGATAGTCTTTAATTTGACGCTTTAACGATCCGTTTCTGCACTAAATGAACCGTACACAATGTACCAGGCGGGGCAGTTTCCCCCCACGCTGCAGTTGCCTATAGCAACAACAGACAGGAAGTTGACTTCGAGAATGTGTGTCCTTGTTTCTTTCATAATCTGTATATGAACCACTGTTGTGCTGTCCAAATGCTGTAATGATTTAAATTAGTTGTTAACAGTTTCTTTAATCATGAATCATGTTTGTTAATAAAAAGAAAACGATTTATTTTAGTGCTAATAAAGCCTGTTATTATTTCGAATTGTTATGTCTTAAGTAAAGGAACTGTGTACTTCTTCCACCACTGGGCTCAGCCATTCAATTACAAGCTTATTCCATGCAATTTAACTTGGTTTAACTTGGTCTCATTCTAAACAATCCGATATCTCACCGACATTACCTTTAAATTGATTCATAATAATCAATTTAATAAATGTGGTGCTAAAGCAATGTCCAAACATGAGACAATTCAAACTGATGTATAAGGAAATGATGTTCACAAGGTACAGGGATGAGGAAGGGACTTGATATTCACGGGTGTTTACATTTTTATTTTATTTCTTTCATGTTTTACATATATAGTTTTTGTTTTTTTGTTTTGCATATATATATATATATATATATATATATATATATATATATATATATATATATATATATATATATATATATATATATATATATATATTTTTTTTTTTTTTTTTTTTTTTATGTTTTAAAATAGTACACTCATTTGAGTAGTGGAAAAGGGGTAGGATTAAATAAGTGTATACTTCTTCCTACTCCTTTTCGAACATGTAGATTGAGTTGTGTTTTGCTTTTGTTATTGTTTGTTTGTATTCATTGCATGTTCGAAATAAAGCTTTCAAATCAAATCAAAATAATTGGAGGAAAGCTATTATACCTCAAATATTCATGATATCAGTAGAGAAAAACAAACATGTATTGGCTAACTGAGATTTAATTTCAAACATTTATTTAAACTCAAAAGGCAACCGATCGGGTTTTCCTCGTTCACAGTCACATTGAGTTGACATACAGAGTCAAGCTAAACAAAGGGCATATAAAATCACACAGCATATAAAATCCCAACAATAAATCAAGTGAGGATAACAATCAATTAAAACACGTACAATTTGATTGACAACGGTTGGAGATCAAGGTTTTTAAACTCTGCAACAGAGGGGAGAATCTCAAGCTTTAGAGACTGTTGCAGATAGTGCATACTATATAGCTTTTGTAATTCAGAACTGCACTATTGCATCATTTTACTCTGATATGGTTGGAGTTGTCCTAGTGAGACACAGGTCAGAACCCCTGGACAGAAGGATTAGATTGTGGGGTATACCTTAAACCACAGGTCAGAACCCCTGGACAGAAGGATTCGATTGTGGGGTACCTTAAACCACAGGTCAGAACCCCTGGACAGAAGGATTAGATTGTGGGGTACCTTAAACCACAGGTCAAAACCCCTGGACAGAAGGATTAAATTGACAGGTCAGAACCCCTGGACAGAAGGATTAGATTGTGGGGTACCTTAAACCACAGGTCAGAACCCCTGGACAGAAGGATTAAATTGTGGGGTACCTTAAACCACAGGTTTGGTGTCTTACCGTGACTTGGTCATCTTATGCCTGTCTTTTATTTTGCTGTTGTGAAGCACTTTGAGCTGCATTTCTTGTAACGTTTATTATTATTATTATTATTATTATTATTATTATTATTATTATTATTATTATTATTATTATTATTATTATTATTATTATTATTATTATTATTATTATTATTATTATTATTAGTAGTAGTAGTAGTAGTAGTAGTAGTAGTAGTAGTAGTAGTAGTATTATTATTATTATTATTATTATTATTATTATTATTATTATTATTATTATTATTATTATTATTATTATTATTATTATTATTATTATTATTATTATTATTATTATTATTATTATTATTATTATTATTATTATTATTATTATTATTATTATTATTATTATTATTATTATTATTATTATTATTATTATTATTATTATTATTATTATTATTGTTATTGTTATTGTTATTGTTATTGTTATTGTTATTGTTATTGTTATTGTTATTGTTATTATTATTATTGTTATTGTTATTGTTATTATTGTTATTATTATTATTATTGTTATTATTATTACTATACTCTCCATAGCTTTAGCCACATCTGTCAGCACAGCACATCACATCACAGTATGCACATGATTAGATAATAGGCGTGAAAGACATGGTGGGATTTTAATGTTTTATAAAAATACAACTTGACGTATGGTGAGGTCGGGGTACAGCTTCTACAGTCAGCAAAAAGTCCCAGGTGACTCTGGGTAGTAGCCTCCAGAGGGCCCAGGTGACTCTAGGTAGTAGCCTCCAGCAGGCCAGCAAAAAGTCCCAGGTGACTCTAGGTAGTAGCCTCCAGAGGGCCAGCAAAAAGTCCCAGGTGACTCTAGGTAGTAGCCTCCAGAGGGCCCAGGTGACTCTAGGTAGTAGCCTCCAGAGGGCCCAGGTGACTCTAGGTAGTAGCCTCCAGCAGGCCAGCAAAAAGTCCCAGGTGACTCTAGGTAGTAGCCTCCAGCAGGCCAGCAAAAAGTCCCAGGTGACTCTAGGTAGTAGCCTCCAGAGGGCCAGCAAAAAGTCCCAGGTGACTCTAGGTAGTAGCCTCCAGCAGGCCAGCAAAAAGTCCCAGGTGACTCTAGGTAGTAGCCTCCAGCAGGCCAGCAAAAAGTCCCAGGTGACTCTAGGTAGTAGCCTCCAGAGGGCCAGCAAAAAGTCCCAGGTGACTCTAGGTAGTAGCCTCCAGCAGGCCAGCAAAAAGTCCCAGGTGACTCTAGGTAGTAGCCTCCAGCAGGCCAGCAAAAAGTCCCAGGTGACTCTAGGTAGTAGTCTCCAGAGGGCCAGCAAAAAGTCCCAGGTGACTCTAGGTAGTAGCCTCCAGAGGGCCAGCAAAAAGTCCCAGCAAAAAGCCTCCAGCGGGCCACGCGCCTGGCTGCATTTTCTCTGACTGTATCTGAGAAAGTTTACAGTCATTCTTAGTTTTTCTCTCTGTAAACTCCTAGTCCTAGTTCTAGTCAAGACTTGGATTAAATGACTTCACCGCTGTGCTCTCCATGTGCTCCAACGGTTCACCTCAAAGGCTGAAGTTACATTTCAGCTCATTCTCCACAGCAGGGCAGTATAATCATGGGAAACATTTCCACTGTAACTGCTGAGAGAATCACAGTATAGCAAACACGGCTCCGGACTCTACCTACGGACAGAGGAGTCTCCCGGAGGGGTGCTGCCCGTGGTCGGGCCGGACCCTCTCCCCGTCAGCCAGCTGCAGGTGCCGGGGGGCAGCCGTAAGGTCCTGAACAGGGTGGTCCTGAAGGACTTGCAGAGGAAGAAGTAGATGAGAGGGTCGAGGAGAGAGTTCAGGGACGAGAGCCAGAGGGTGCTCTCCTTCACCTGGAAGAAGAAGAGCTTGAGTTGGCAGTCGAAGAGACGGCCGTGCGTCTGGCTCATGGTGTACGGCACGCGGGCGAAGTGGAAGGGCACGAAGCACACGAAGAACACCGCCAGCACCAGGAACACATTGGCACGCACGCTTTTCCTCCGGGGTCGGCGTTGCGTCCCGCTCGGAGACCCGGCGCGGACGGCCCCTCCTCCTCCGGCTCGGCGCGCCTTGGTGCGGGCGTAGGAGCTGTACAGTTCCTTGGTGATGAGGACGTAGCACACGACCACGGTCACCAGGTTGCCCCAGAAGATGACCTGGCAGACGTGATTCACCACCTCGTGCCAGCGGAGTCCGGCGGGCGTCTTGAGGTCGCTGCACTTGAAGTGTGCCGAGGCGGGGGTCCGGCTCGTCAGGACCACGTTGGGCAGACACAGGGCCAGCAGGAGGCACCAGATGGCCCCGGAGAGGAGCTTCCGCCGGGCCAGGCGGGCCGCGTTGGTCGCTCTGAAGGGCCAGAGGGTCTTCCTGCAGCGGTCGACGCTGATGAGGCCGAAGAAGAGGATGCTGATGTACATGGTGAGGTAGAAGAGGACCGACGAGAGGCGGCACACGAGCACGCGCAGCCCGACGGAGGCCATGTTGGAGTCTGACATCACCTGGGATCAGATCAGATCAGATCAGATAAGACATTATAAGATAAGGTAAGATAAGACATTATAAGATAAGACAATATAATATAAGATCAGATAAGATAAGACATTATAAGATAAGGTAAGATAAGATAAGACAATATAAGATAATATAAGACAATATAATATAAGATCAGATAAGATAAGACATTATAAGATAAGGTAAGATAAGACAATATAATATAAGATAAGATAAGACAATATAAGATACGATAAGACAATATAAGATAAGATAAGACAATATAAGATAAGATAAGACAATATAAGATACGATAAGACAATATAAGATAAGATAAGACAATATAAGATAAGATAAGACAATATAAGATAAGATATTCCTTTATTGATCCCCTTGGGGGACATTCAGGCATCATAGCAGCATGGGGGAGGGGGGAGGGGGGGGGGGTGCAGGTATGGGCAGGGTAATAGTAGAAGACATAAATACAGGCAATACAATTATAGTACAGTAGAAAAAGTAAAAATAAGCAGTGTAAACAATATAATTAACTTTGAATATAAGAAGATGAGCAAGTAGGCAGTGTCATCAAAGGTGCAGATGAGGGGCTGTATGTATCAGTTATAGTATATGTTACAATTAGGGATGTCCAATATTATCAGCCTACCGATATTATCGGCCGATATTGGCATTCAAATGTGATATCGGAAATGATTGGTATCGGTTTTCAATATTTCTTTCAACATTTTTTCCCCGACTTTTTTTTTACATTTATTTAACTTTTTATTTACCCAGGCAAGCAAGTAAGAACAAATTCTGATAAAATTTATTGTCAAAAGTATGCATAATGTTGTGTTAATTCCACGACAAGAGATATGTAATGTTAATTACCTGAAATTATTCTGTTTTGGGGGATATATATATATATATATCGGTATCGGTTGATATTGGTATCGGAAACTAAGAGTTGGACAATATCGGTATATCGGTATCGGTAAAAAAGCCAATATCGAACATCCCTAGTTACAATACATATGGAATCTTAGAATCTGAATATATACTATGAGTAAGTAAAGTATACAGTACACACAGGTGCAGTACACATAAGGTGCCCTAGCTGGCATGATATACGTCATACGTTGTAGTCCGTGCAGTTTAGGTGAGAGTCGGACACACTCTCTTAATTATTGTTAAACCTTCCATTCAGACTTTGCACGACAACCCATCTTTGTCAGGTTTTGGAACGGACCTTGAAGGGGAAGGTGAAGGTCATGAGGACGTCGGCCACCACGATGTTCTTCAGGTAGATGATGAAGTGGGAGCGCGACGGGATGCGAAAGAACACCCACACGGCCAGGGCGTTGAGTGACAGCCCCAGCAGGAAGAGGAGGGAGTAGAGGACGGGAAACACCACGGTCTTCAGCACGTTGTCGCGGGAACAAGCGCTGCCGTTGGTGTGGTTGAGGCCGCCGGGGGTCGCCGGGGGGGGCGGGAGGGGGGGGGAAGCTGGCGCTTCTGTCCATCGGGGAGGAGGGTCGTCTGAGAATAACACAGGAGGAGGAATCTGATCTCCGTTAGGTTATAGTGTAACCTCTGTAAAGTGACCCTTTTAGAATGACCGGAAAAGATACTGTCGTGAAAAACAGAAGGATTCAAAAAGATCAATTTCTAGTATTCCATTTACAGTAGCAGCATGTCAGTGGATAAACAGTTAAGGAACCACGGTAAAAATGTGGTGATTGAACAATAGAACAATACTGAACAATCAGTATTCCAATGTACAGTGTCCCCCCCCCCCCTACCCAACCCCCCCCCCCCACCCCCCACCTCCAATGTACAGCCCCCACCCACCCACCCAACCCCCCACCCCACCCCACCCACCCACCCAACCTCCTCCAATGTACAGTTTCTACGTCAAATGTATATACACTCTTTTTCTGGACACTTTTTGTATCACAAACAGTACTGTATTTGCAAATCTGATATGTCATAAATGTATAGATGTAGCAGTACTGTCTATCTGTATGTCATGTATGTCATATATGTTATGATGACTTGAAAATGGGGGACCCTGATGTAAACAAGACGAAAGTCTTTCTCTGGTCTGCATCCCCTTAACAATTGTATGTATTGAGCTGTACTGTACTGTACCCATTCTGCAATCTGTTAATAAACTTTTCAATCAATCAATCAAATCAATTGATCAATCAATCAATCAATCAAAGAAAATGCGGAGATGCTATAGATTATGTCATAGTAGGTCACTATGTCTTGATTTAGCCCACCTCGTGTCCCGGGATAATATCTCCGCTGGTCCCAATGGAGTTCCGTGGTCCCTCTCTCCTGCGTGTCACTCACAAGTCTGATCCAGATGTCACCCGTCTTGTCTGATATAGAGCTCTCAAATGAGCTGTCATGAACAATACGGATCGCTATCATTCTTTTAGTAGTCTGTGTGTGTGTGTTTGTGTGTTTGCGAACGGAACCCCCAAACTTTCTTTTTTCCTTCTGCTTTCTACTTCCTGTTGTGAAGAAAGACTGTCTGGTCTCCAGGATCCAGAACGACAGATGCTGCTTCATCCTCTCTCTCTCTCTCTCTCTCTCTCTCTCTCGCTCTCTCTCGCTCTCTCTCTCTCTCTCTCTCTCTCTCTCTCTCTCTCTCTCTCTCTCTCTCTCTCTCTCTCTCTCTCTCTCTCTCTCTCTCTCTCTCTCTCTCTCTCGGTCCAGTTGCACAACAGGAAGTTGCAACGGAGGTCGCTATAAATACACACACATTTCAACAGGTGACCAGGGTCATTCTTATGGTTAGTTTGGCAATTCATTCTTTCCATTGAGATATTTAGTCACGCACTGTGATCACATGGGTGCCACACTATTATCCTATTATGCCGGTGATGAACGGGCACAGAATGGGTTCCAAATAACTCAGTAATTGAAAAAAATATATACTGTTTTTTTTTCCCTTTTTTCTTTTGACCAGGAAGATCAATTGAGAACAGCTTCTTATTTACAATGATGACCCGGCAAGAGGCCCCAGATGAAGTAAGAACTAAACAAAAACAAAACAAAGAAACTGGAAAAATAAATTAAAGACACACATCCAATGAGGTAGAGACAACAAGGTAGAGACAGTGAGGTAGAGACAATGAAGTTAAAAACAGCCTAAATAACTACTAGTGATATATAGAGAGAGAGGAGAAGGGGAATCAACATGTACAACAGTCAGCTAGGGACTGTTGCAGTAGTTTCTGCTTAAACCCTGTGAGGCCCAAATAAAATTGATATTAGCAACTTCAGAGGCCAGAATGTGGGACCTACAGTATAACACACATTTACTATCCAATAGCATTGTGAGGCTGAACACAGGACCTATTGATGTGACCCATGTAAATGTGCTCAAACATTACAGACTTTTTTTTTTTCAATAGCTAAAAGCTAAAAGTGATGTTGTGATTTAGCAACCGAGCGCCTCTCACAGGGACATGGAATGATGGCAGAGCTGAACATTTAAGGGAGTTTTGGAGAGAGTTCCAGTCACTTGATGCGGCAAAAGTAAAGTAAGTAGTAAAATAGAATAGACAGAGTAAAATAGTGCAGTGCAATACAATAGTAGAATAGACAGAGTCAAAATTATGCAATAGTGAAGTGCAATAAAATAGTAGAATAGACAGAGTCAAAATGATGCAATAGTGCAATGCACTATAAAATAGTTCAATAACCGCACAGATTACGAAGATTACGGATATGGTACAGGGTGGTTATGTTCCATACAGCTCTATGACATCATCATGATGCGACGCTGAAAGGGAATCTCCGCTCTGTTATGACTTCATTGCTCTCTGCGTGACGTGTTGTGATCATTATGATTGATAACTTCATGCCATTGTCGTGGATGTCGGAGGCACTAATTCGCTGGTCAGTCGTTGGTTGTTACAAATGTATGAGGTTAAAACAGGAGATTGGCTTAGGAGGACCCAACCGGAGGTCCCTGACCTGGGGACCCCGGAAATGCGTTGCCCGAATTCACATTGTACGTTGATCTTTATACCATGATAGACAGGGGTGGGTCCGGTCAGGTAGCCAGGTGAGAGGGAGGGGGTGACTAGAAGGAGGAATGGGGGTGAATGGGTATTCAAGGTAGTACACAAAGGAAGGTGTGGGTGGTTTTGTTACACCTCAGGTCAAAACAGAATGATATAGAATATTAGACACTGGAAAAGAGTTCAAACAATATGTCTTGTATTGTGCGGCTGGGTGGCGCAGCGGACTAAGCGCTTGTCACCAACGCGAGAGACACTGGTATCGAATCCGGCTGTCAGCGTTGCCTCCGGCTTGGCCGGCCGTCATACTGGCTCAATTGGCAGAGTCAGCGGGAGGGAAGCCGGTGGGGTGGTATTCTGGTCGTTGATCAACAGCGACTCCTACAGGTCGGTCAGGGCGCCTGCACAGCGAGGGAGGGAGGTGGTGAGGGTAGTGTGACCTCCCACACGTTACACCTCACCAATGAGAGTCCGCGCTGGCAGGTGAAGAGATGCTGCTGGCTGTCTCCTATGTCTCGGAGGAAGCATCTGATAGACTTCAGGGCTCCTTAGACCGACCAGTGGGGGGCACATGCGAGCAACGACCAGGAAGGGGAGGGGGGAATTGGCATAACGACTAAATTGGGATGGGAGAAAAACACAGAAAAACAGGAAGAGAAAAAGTGGATACAAAAAAAAACATGTCTTGAACAAATCTCCTGAACAAATCAGAAATAATAATTACATTAATCATTGGGTGGTCCATGGAACCCAACAGGCTTTTGAATGACGAAAATGGCAGACAGCAATGCAGGGTAGCAGAGAGGAAAGTAGCTCTACCGCTTTCTCAGCTTTACATTTCTAACTAATATGCTTGACTGGCTAAGGGCGTCTTGGTTTGCGGACCAATCCAATACGAGACATCTGTGCGTTTCCCCATATGATCCAGTTTGGACAGGGTTCTCGTGGATGTACTGTATAGAGACACGTAACAAGGACATTCACAGGTGTCTGCCCTTGAACAACCACGCCACCAGCCAGAGGAGGATAAAGGGAATAAAACCCACTCAATGTTCTATTTAAAAAAAAAAAAACTAAATAATGTCCCCAATTATATAAGGTATAATATATATTAAAACCCCTACCTCTCTGACCTCCTCCTCCATCACCCCTACCTCTCTGACCTCCTCCATCACCTCTACCTCTCTCACCTCCTCCATCACCCCTACCTCTCTGACCTCCTCCTCCATCACCTCTACCTCTCTGACCTCCTCCATCACCTCTACCTCTCTGACCTCCTCCATCACCCCTACCTCTCTGACCTCATCCATCACCACACTCCTACCTCTCTGACCTCCTCCATCACCTCTACCTCTCTGACCTCCTCCATCACCTCTACCTCTCTGACCTCCTCCTCCACCTCTACCTCTCTGACCTCCTCCATCACCTCTACCTCTCTGACCTCCTCCATCACCCCTACCTCTCTGACCTCATCCATCACCACACTCCTACCTCTCTGACCTCCTCCATCACCTCTACCTCTCTGACCTCCTCCATCACCTCTACCTCTCTGACCTCCTCCTCCACCTCTACCTCTCTGACCTCCTCCATCACCCCTACCTCTCTGACCTCCTCCATCACCCCTACCTCTCTGACCTCCTCCATCACCACACTCAAAACCAAGATACTAGATGGGGCCTATCCCAAACCAAGATACTAGATGGGGCCTATCCCAAACCAAGATACTAGATGGAGCCTATCCTTACTTGAAAGTGTTCCCATTATGGCCCATTTTAGTGATTTTTGCATAAATGGTAAATGGTGCATTTATATAGCAGCATTTATCCAAAGCACTTTGTTCCTCACATTCACCCATTCACTCACACACGACCACGCAAAGTGCCAACCTGCTCATCGGGAGCAGTTAGGGGTTAAGTGTCTCACTCAAGGACACTTTGACACGCTGGGAGGAGTGGGAATCGCACCGGGAACCATCCGATTACCAGACAACCTGAGCCAATGTGGCCATGACTGGTTTTTAGGAACTTGATTCGCACTCGAAGTCTCACTGACATCCTTGATGAAACACATTCAACCCTTCAATCGACAACTCCTGATTCCAAAACGGAATGTTTTTTATTTCGTTTATTATTCTTTCATTTTTTTTTCTTTTTTTTTTACAGCTGCTCTGATCTTCACCTTTTTCCCACGCAGACTCAACTGTAGAAGGACATTAAGCATCGTAGCTAGGCCTCCATTTGGACGACAATGCACTTCTATTCAGAGGCAACGGTCTGTGAAACATCCTGGCAGCATCGTCCTCGTTTCCATCCCCTGAAGCTCCTGATACAATGTCTTGGTTTGATGCGAAGCATTTCTTCTTTGGCAGTTGCTTCACTGAAATCATACTTTCCCAGACCCCCATCATTCAGAACCTGATCTTGCCGCCGGGCCGGAGCCTGGATGGATGCTCTACAAAGCAAACAGCAGCGCCGTTCAAGTAGAGACACAGAGAGAAAAGCAACCACAAACTTCATCTCATGTCCCACCAAAGATATTGTTGGTGTCAAAGTAGACAGTATATTATTAGGGGCAGCTGAAACAATGGTAATGCTTATGTCTTTACAGTTTCAACACTGTTTGACGAACATTGTTACTCAGCTGAAAGTTGTATCCTTCCTGCTGACCTGTTGTACAGAACTTGTAAGTCGCTTTTGGATTAAAGTGTTCAGCTAAATGACTCAATCTAATGTGGGGCGACAGTCGCTCAGGCGGTAGAGCGGTCGTCTGGTAAGGCACCTTGCATGGTCGCCTCCGCCGTCGGTGTGTGAATGTGTGAGTGAATGGGTGAGATGTGAGGAACAAAATTGTAAAGCGCTTTGGATGAAAGCACTATATAAATGCACCATTTACCATTTAATGTATACGTATAGTACATGGGTTCCCAATTGATTTTGGCAGGTGACCCATTATTGACCCCACGTGTTTAAAACACATGAAAATGACCATGTTTATGTCCATTATGCGCCATGCCGAGGGCACGTTTAATTCTAGGGTACATTTATTGGCAGTATAGTTTTAATTTATAAATAACTAATATTATTTCCTCCATTTTGGTTTGATTTGGAATTTCCCTGGGGAATAAACTGACCCCAAGGATGGAAAAGAGAGGTAAAGTGATGTGTGATACACAGGAGGATTATATGTTTTGCTAACAAATTTAGCTCATTTTAAGAGCCTAAAGAATGCAATTAAGAGCCTACACAGTACATTTAGCTGAGAAAATTTTACTCAAACTGAGTAAAATTGTACTCACTTGGGCTCAAATGGACTCAGTTTGAGTAAAATTTACTCTGCGAAATGTACTGTGTAAGTAATGCAATTAAAAGCCTAAAGAGTGCAATTAAGAGCCTAAAGAGTGCAATTAAGAGCCTAAAGAGTGCAATTTCCCCACCACGAAATGTACTGAAGCTGGTGACATCGAGGAACCTCTGCAGCAATGCTAAGCTAGTTTTGGCTAGCGATTTTCCCCTCATTTTCTTTTGTCTATTTTTAAATCACTGCTTTGAAATTCCAAATCACCTGATTTAGCGGAGAGAGAGAAATCAATGTTAGAATAACTTGTTCAAGGCCTTCGTGAACCACAGACAAAGCTAATAACCCATTACATTTCCCATGTTGAGGGAACCACCCTCCTTCATTTGGCGAGACAAACTATGACACACTTGAGATGCCTACTTGCTACATTTTTAAATAATTAACATAAATTAAATTTTTTGGAGGGGGGCCGCCAGAACCCCACCCACTTTATGTTTTGGCCCTGGGTCCTCCACGTCATATCGTTCAGGCACCGCCGGTGTAGTGTATTGTAAATGGATGGACTGCATTTATATAGCTCTTTTATCCAAAGCGCTTCACATTTTGTTCCTCACATTTCACTCACACATTCACACACCGACGGCAGAGGTAACCATGCAAGGTGCCAATTTGCTCATCGGGAGCAGTTAGGGGTTAAGTGTCTTGCTCGAGGACACTTCGACGCGCTGCCCGGGAGGAGCGGGAATCGAACCGGGACCCTCCAGATTACCAAATGACTACTCTACCTCCCGAGCCACTGTCGCCCCGGTGTATAGTATTGTATTGTATTGCCGCCTCCATTAGCTATGTTCAGCCCGGCTGCGGCTAGCCATGGTCTATAGCAGGGGTCAGCAACCTTTTTGATTCAAAGTGCCATTTTAAAATGTTGGCTGTGGAAGAGGTAACTCGGCATGGATATTGAGAGGACACTTTAACATTTCCAAAAGGTTCCTCTCTTACACACTTGCTAGTGTGCCATTGGTTAAGATACTGCGTGCCAATGGTGGCACTCGTGCCTAAAGGTTTCTGACCCCTGGTCTATAGCATGGGATGGTTGGGTTGGGTTCGTGTCTCTATTGCATTTCATGTTAGGCAACCTTTCGAAATCCACAACCACCAACTGTGGTACATAAGCTAAACCATGATGGCGCAACATCCCACCATCCAGGTCAGGCGGGGTTGCGGAAGGTGGCTGTTTCGGCCCGAGGTCACTCACTGTGTGCCAGACAGGCCACATCACAGCTAAACCCTGGCCAGTTGAGACGAGACATACAGTGTTTTTGTCACGTATAGTTAATCGCGTATAGTTTTTCCACGTATAGTTCAGTGGCTTCACCCTCTTTATAGAAATCTAACAGGAAGGAAACTTCACCGAGCCCTGCCGTCTTCCCTCTGGTCTTACAAAAAAAAGTATCATGGTAGTTTGATGGTAATTCATGTTGTTTTACCACGGCCATTATATAATTAATTTACCACAGTAAAAGTCATGTATCACCATGGTACCACTTTTGTACTGGAATAATACTGTAGTGTCCTCGCTAATGAATGACTCGCCGAGGCTGTTGTTGTTCCTCACTTTGGTTTATTCAACTTATGGTTCTCCGTATAAGACGAGGTGCATCACCTCTTCTCGTAATAAGTAGACTGAACATGAACTTCCCAGGTCAGCCCTTGGCCCCTCCCCTCTGCCACCCCCCGGCTCGCGCGACCAATAGCGGCACCGCCAGAACCCAGGTTGGCAGAGTGCAGAGTGACAGCTCGGCTGACCAATCGCCCCAATCCCAGGGTCGCTACAATACCATGGTATATAAGTAAGGGATAATCAACAAGTTAAACAGTTTCAAAGCACAACGTATAGAGGTGAAGAACCACCGGAGGCGCCTTAAAACCTCTCGGCGCTACAAGTTGATTTATTATTCATGGCCACTTGCCAAAGGCAAAGAATACTGTAGGTGCCATTTTCTTTTATATTTTCAACATTCAAATATAAAGAAATATGTTATTTATGCTTTGCTCACTGCTGACTTTCATTATAGTCCCTCTGCGCCACCTTAGCAATTATTTCACAACCACCTGTCACTTGACTGATACCAGTGACCCAGAAAGCTAACTTTATGCTAGCAAGCCTTTCTGTCAATAACCTTGCCTATGGTTAACAAACAGTGAAAATGGTCTAACAGTATATGTTTGACAAAAAGGGTGGCTTGCTTGCCAGACCTCTCATTCTCCCCAAATAAATAACTTTCTTTTCACGTTAAATATGTGTTGTCAGTCGTAGCTTCAAGTACAGTCATTGTTTGCGAGGAACGGGATGTGCCATGATATTGTAGCAACCCAAATAGGACCAACTGTTCTTGTGTGGGTGGGGATGTGGGTACTGAGTGGGGGTGTTTACAGTAGCTGTCAATCACTCACTTTTTTATGCGCCTGAGTCTCCTGAACACGGAGAGACCAATCCCAAGTCGATGGGCACTTTCTCGGCCGAGCTATAGTAGATTTTCCTCACCTATTCCCCAACTGGCGCATGCGCAGATTGCCCAGGGAGTGTCTGCAGTCCACAGAAGTGAAGTGGTCTATGGTATAATCCAATTTAAACTTTATACTAATAATGATGGAAATACCTTTTTTTTGGAAATACAGTACCATGGTGCTTTTTCAACGAGGGTGAACAAAACGTTTGCGCTAAACAGCACAAAAGGCAACATGGTATATAAAATCATGCTCAGTACGCCAATGATTCAGATTCAGATAATTTTATTGTCACAGCTTTTTTAATAGTCAGGGAATATTATCTAGCTTGTTGGCCACAAGTGCTGGGTGCAGACCCTCGATCAGCCACTTCTCTCAGCCACGGATGAAGCGAGATGCTGAAGCGATTGAACTTGCCCTCAAATGGTTCGAGGAGAACAACCCCTTTGACCACAACCGAGACAAGCAGTTGCTTGTGTCCTTCTCAACATGATTCACAAGCACTGCAGATGACGCAGTCAATGCTGAAAGAGAGGCTGAAGTAGGGAGAGAGATCCACATAAAGCTGGAGGGACAATCAGTAACATCGACCATGGAGGTGAGGTTCAAGGTACAGGCCCTGTCGTTGCTCAGAAAGATTCACAAGGTCAATGGACCTCATTCACCAACATTGTCTTAAGTTTTCTCTTACGACAACCTCCTTGGAAGTTCGCAAGAGAAAGCCGATGACAGTTACCCCCGCATTCATCAACGCGTGGAGAGGTTGTCTTAACGTGCCAAATGATCGCAGCTGCAGACCGCTGAATGATCGTACGTCACTCATTCACAAACTGCCGCGTTCTGGTAGACTTAATTAGCATACAGACACACCCCTCCAGCTCATTATAATGCGAGGGCTGTGCGCAAAACAAGGGTCAGCATTGCATGTGCTGATCCCGATATTAAACAGGTAGCGTGGACGCGCTTTGCGACTGATCAAAATGACATTAGATTCAAATGTATTGTCGTCATACAGCTCACTATAGCTAAAGTGGAATAGACTGTATTAATATTCCATATTTATACCGTCTTGTTTCGCGCTCCTGGCCACCTGCCTCAGCGCGCACACACACGCGTGTACCTGCGTAATGACTTGTTGTATTAGGAGATTGCAGATGCCCTATAGTAGTCATACTGTAGTTCTACTACAGTACAGTACAGTATACATCTTTGCGTGACATGATGTGTACTGCAATTAATCATTGTCGGACATGGACAGCACGTCTGTTGTCCGGGCAAGATGAGCATTGCAATGTTTATCCACTGGCTAAAACCAACAATAAATAATAACAATATTTATCTGATTTATTTAGTTATTTATTCACCGTCATTTGCAGTGTTTGCGTAATGCTATTATTTATTTTCGGACATCACAATGCATCATTGAGGCATGACTGTAAATGCAAAACGTCATTTCTCATCATACAAATATTGTCGTATTTATTATTATTATGTGATTATTTAATTCCAAGGATGTCTGTAGAGACGATGGGAACGCAATCACCATGATTCCTCCCAAATAAAGCCCTTAAGAACACGGCGCACACCAGTCTGTCCGACTTACGACTGCTCTTCGGCGCTCCTAGATCCTGCGAATCCCCGAGAAGGGAATCCCAAAATTGGCCTGAACATTTCTTAAGTGGAGCTAGGACAAAATGTGTTCTTAACTTTTCTCTTAAGTCCGTTGGTGAATGAGACCCAATGAGAAGAGGATTCACTCAAGTTGTTCAACCGACTGATCCTTTTCGCTGAATGGGATATGACAATCGAGACGAGCTTAGAGTATGAGCTGACTAGGTGCAGTGTCTTGGCAGTCACACTCAGAAGATCATTGTGGTCTTTGATGGCTATAGCAGCTCGCCAAAAGATCATGACCACATCTGGCGTACTAAGAACTCCTGCTGTGATCTACAGATTCGCCTGGATATGATTTCATAAATGTTCTCCCCGGACATTTCACAGCAAGGGCCAAGTTCATGGACAACACTCATAACAAGCGTGAGCTCATCCACCTCCTCTCTTCAACATTCCGGAAACGTCAGATCACTGTGGAACAGAGTGACAATTAAAAAAGAAGAGTATTAGCATTGTTAAATAACTTAAATATATCTTGTTATATTTTCAGGTGCAAGCAGAGGATGCGGTTAATGCTGGTGCACCATAGCTCAAGCACCAACCATCCACTCTTTTTATCCACGTCGCAGGGTCTTACCAGGGGTGTAAAGTTCTTGAGTAATTGTACTTCGTTACAGTACTTAAAGTACTGTTTTTGGGGATTTGTACTTTACTCAAATATTATTAGGTTTGTATACTTGTACTTTTTACTCAATTACATTTCAGAGAAAAAAAAACATACTTTTTACTCCTTACATTTAAAATGCAGACCTATACAAAGTACAAAGTACAAATCTCGCAGGTCCAACCATTTTAATTCGTATATTTGTTTCTCTGGCCGAACTAACGTTGACGTTATTAACCCTGCGGCCGCGCTTTATTTAAAAACAGCCAATCAAATCCCCATCAATGGAAAATGAACCCGCCCATACCCATGCTGATTGGTCCTTGTGCAAGACTAGAAAGCGGGGATCTTTGATTAAACACCTGCTATCAAAAAGTGTTTACTTTTACTTTTTAGTACTTAAGAACATTTAAAAGTAGAAACTTTTTTACTTTTACTCAAGTGTGTTTTTTTAGCCAGATACTCTGACTTCTACTTGAGTAAGATTTTGAGACGGTACCCATACTTTCACTTAAGTATCATTTCTGGGTACTTTTTTACACCCCTGGCTCTTACTCATGAGGATCCAAGTGGTGTTTGTCACGCCTTCACTGGTTGTAATATGGTTTCTGCAATCGGAGGCCTTGGGGAAACAATGCTATTTGACAGGTTTTGTGCATTGATGAACACATGGACATCTTACTCGACATACATGCTACTAAGGACGCGGTGACCAGGGCTGGGATTGCGATTTTCCAACAATTTCTTTTTTTTTACACTTACATTTTTATTTTCAGTTTTTTGATTTACAAACAAAACATCCACATACAACAAAACAATTGGCGGTCAAAATTATAAACGACAGTACAATACAATTCGATAGATAAGAACTAAAAGATATAGCTGATAGTAGAAAAAATAATATCAAAATCTAATGACGAGTTGACCTAAAATAAATTCACTAAAGGGGAAAAGGAAAAAACAAAACAAAACAAAAACAAAGAATAGAGATAAACAATAAAAAATGCAAAAAAAATTAAAAATAAAAGTGACATGGGTTCTTTGGTACCTTCATAGTTTATTTTCGTTGCGATTTTTCTTCTTGTCTCCTTTTCACTCTCCCGTGATGTCGTTTCTTTTTTTCCTATACTCTTCCCACTTCTCCCATTTTGACTCAAACTTCTTGTCTTGTAGCCTCAGCCTATGTGTGATTCTCTCCATTTCCTGTATCCCACCCACTATCTCTGTTTCCAGCACATTTACCACGACGCACCAGGTACTACTTTGGATGAAATACTAACGTGTTCTCACGGAAGGCGGTGGCCGGGCTGATCAAACCGGAGACTCTATACCTCCAACAGAAGGCGCAGCTGCACACAGCATTCTCTCCGTGCCTATGTCCAAACAGGGACTGGATGCTGCTGCAGAGCATGTCCTCCTTGGACCCCAGTGACTATGGATGGATGGTAGTGGTTGATGGTTATGAGCCAGTTCCCCATATGGCTCCTCAGGAGCTACTCCGGGTCACAAGCTGTGATTGTAACGGAGATTGCAGTAAACGGCGCTGCAGCTGCAAGAAGAACGGTGTCAAGTGTATCTCAGCATGTGGACATTGTAAAGGCATTACATGCAAGAATTGTATTCCTGATGATGGAGAGTCTGACACATTGACACATACATTACATTGGCGTCCTGGTGGCACAGTGGTCAACACTGCTGCCTCACAGCATGAAGGTCCTGGGTTCGAACCCCCAGCAGCAGGGGGCCTTTCTGTGTGGAGTTTGCACGTTCTCCCTGTGTTCGTGTGGGTTTCCTCCAGGTACTCTGGTTTCCTCCCACACCATAAAGACATGCATGGTACAGTAGGCCGGGACAATAGATGGAAACTAGCTCATTAGCTAATTCTGGCACATATACATTGATGTGGAAACTGATGTTGATTAATGTGCACTGTCCCTGGGTAAACAATAAATAACTTAACTTAAACTCATGAATCATTTGACATTGTGGATGAGTATTGTTTTCTAACTCACTCTTCAAGATATCAGAAT
>NC_140165.1:309219447-309221947 GCF_963971535.1 Notolepis coatsorum | reverse complement strand
AATTTACAGTAAGGTGTAATGAGGTATGGGTTGTAGTGCGAATTCTTTACCGATAAATATAAAGTGTGCTTAGGTGTACTAAAGTGGTTAAAGTGGGTGCTGCAGTGAGTTGTATGTTTAAAGTGAGTGTGTGCGTGTGGATGTGTGTGCTGTGAGTGCATTTGATGGTTGTTACATAGTGTTATTGTTCGTTGAGCATCCTGATGGCCTGGGGATAGAAGCTCAACACTACTATACGGTGCAGAATGCTGGAAAACCACCGAAAGCGACATCCATAAATGATCCACTTTCCACACCTCATGCCTGCGCAAGATCCTACGTATATTCTGGCCCAAGTTCATCTCCAACAATAACCTCCTCAACAAGATGACATGCACTGTATAATTAATAAACGAAGGTGGACCTGGATTGGCCACGTACTCAGAATGGACACCAACGCAATCCCAAGAGTCGCATTACACTGGACTAGGGCTGTCCCCGACTAAGGATTTGGATGGTCAACTATGATTGGCCAAAATGTGCCGTTAGTCGACTATTGGTCTACAAAAAAATAATAATAATAATATATATAATATTTGTAATTTATTTTTATTTTTTTTATTTTATTTTTATTTTTTTTATCATTCCATTTGGGCTGTGAGGGGTGCTTAATGTCTTAAGGAGTCGACTGAAGGCTTCTTGTCCTCTGCAAAAGCATGCAATTGGTCCACTGATGGATACATCTTGATATTTGTCTAGTCTAGTGTTAGATGGGTGAAATCCTCTTTCAGTGCCTCTGTGCCTGTTTTCGTAGGCAGTTAGCCTCTGGTATGCTTGCCATTAGCGTTAGCCATGCTTCTAGACCTCTTTTCTTTTGGAAAGAATGATACAAATTTTAAATAAAAATAAAAAAATCTAAATATATATAATTTTTTTTTTATATATTCGACTAAGAGGTTGGCCAGTCGACTATGGCTCCTTTCGACCGATTAGTCGACTAATCGACTAATAGGGGTCAGCCCTACACTGGACCCCAGAAGGCAAAAGAAAGAAAGGGAGGCCTAACACGACATGGCGTAGGAGAAGGAGCTCCAGCAACACCACCAGAGCTGGGGGACCGACCAGAGAGAAGATGGCCAAAGACTAGGGTGACCAGGTGTCCCCCTTTTGGTTGTACTGTCCCACCATTTGACCGAATGTCCCACATATTGAGAAGATGTCCCACATTTTGAAGCAAAAAAAAAACATTGGTCTCGGTGAAGACCATGTTATTCTAATAAAAAAAATTACATTATCTATCTGTCCCACTTTGTCCCACTTTGACCCACCAAAATCTTACTGTTGTCCTGCTTTTGGACTTTTTGCATCTGGTCACCCTACCAAAGACAGATGCAAGTGGAGACACTTTGTTGCTGCCCTATGCGCCAGCCGGCGTAATGGGGATAAGTAAGTATGTATTAAATATATCAAAGAAGAAGAAAACATTTATAAAAGAAAATACCGTACCCACTGTCTTCTATTATCATACACTTTGCCATTAAATAATCGTCCTTGCCTATATCAAGACTGTATAGCACCCAAGTTTCAGCACTGTTTGATGAACATTGTTACTCAGCTGATAGATAGTTGTACAGAACTTGTAAGTCGCTTTGGGTAAAAGCATCAGCTAAATTACAAAATGTAAAATGTATATATATACACAGTACTATGTATGTGATGGCACAGATTCATATATACACACAATAGTGCAGTCATACAGTACAAGGGGGTCACATGCTGAGACAGCATACATGTGTTCACACGCGCACACACACACACACACACACACACACACACACAAACACACACACACACACACACACACACACACACACACACACACACACACACACACACACACACACACACACACACACACACACACACACACACACACACACACACACACACACACACACACACACACACACACACACACACACACACGCACACACACACACACATCCAGTTTGTTTTGACAGTCTCAGGTTTCTCCAGCTCCCGCTAGCTTCCTCTCCGGTGCCGCGGGCCCTCCCTCCTCGTCCCCCTGCCTCCCTCCTCGTCCCCCTGCCCTCCTCCTCGTCCCCCTGCTGCCCGGGGAGATTCATGGGACTGTATAACAGTCTACTGTATATCTAAGTTTTTTACTGGGGATTGGAACTACAGTTAAAGCGTCACGGGCCGTCGGGATGTACTAGAAACATCGCTCCAAATATACCGTAAGATGGTCCATTCATCCTAATGTGACTGATTGGACCGGTCCATTCATCCTAATGTGACTGATTGGACCGGTCCATTCATCCCAGTGCCATGTCCTGGTGCTCTGGCTGTGAGGGGGTCATCCCTATGTTCCCCTTCCCGAAAAAAAGGCCCTATGTTCCCCATGTCTCCCTCCTGAAACAAGGTCCAATATCTCCCTTCCCGAAAAAAAAAGGTCCCATGTTCCCCGGGTCATACTGTCATTATTAGCCTACCTTGTTAT
>NC_140165.1:309165937-309219247 GCF_963971535.1 Notolepis coatsorum | reverse complement strand
CATCAGCCCGCTGACCTGCAGAAGCAGCAGCACGCTACCTGGCTTACTCAGCCGGGACCTTTTACTTAATTTTTTTTTTTTAGGTTAGATCCTATCAATGGAAACGGTTCTGCTCCACAGGATATAAACCTAAATCCAAGGCCAGTGAAGAAAGGCTGCCGGAGGCCAATCTATCGTCCACAGACGTACTTTTTTTTTTTTTTTTTTTTTTACTGAGCGATAGCCGCCTGCTAATTTCACTTAAATGCTCTTCGGTCTCCACGGACCCATTTGATGGATAACATGGAATTTTCACGTGGAATTCTTTGCGTTTGTCAGTTGGACGCAGGCGGCTGTTTAGACAGACGGCTAAACGGTTCAGGATGTTTTATCTGGACGCAGCGCCGAGTGATGTTGTGATGAAGTAAAGAAAAGAAAATGGCTTCCATTCCCCCTCTCTCTCTTGCACGTCACACACTTACTAGTTTTGTTTCATTTCAAACCCTTATTTAAACTCGAAAGGCCACTGAGGTTTACACAGTCACGTCGAGTTTACGTACAGAGTTCAGAAAAACATACAGAATTGAGCAAAAAAGGCATATAAAATCACACAGCGTATACAATCATAACAATTAGACAAGTAAGGATAACACACACACACACACACACACGCACACGCACGCACACAGAAACACACACATATACAGACACGCACACACAGAGACACACAGACAGACACACACAGACAGATACACACACACACACACACACACACACACACACACACACACACACACACACACACACATACACACACACACACACACACACACACACACACACACACACACACACACACACACACACACACACACACACACACACACACACGCACAGAGACACCACAAACTGTCCATCTTGCGTCTTCACCTGTCAGACTAGAGGGTGACGTCCCCCTTTCAAATTCTTCCCCCTGGTGTTGATGTGTGTCTGATCATCCCTCACCTGTCTGGCCCAGAGTCGCTGCCCAGACAGGCTGCTGAGAGAGACAGGCTGCCCAGAGAGGCTGCTGAGAGAGACAGGCTGCCCAGAGAGACTGCTGCCCAGACAGGCTGCTGAGAGAGACAGGCTGCCCAGAGAGACAGGCTGCCCAGAGAGGCTGCTGCCCAGACAGGCTGCTGAGGGAGACAGGCTGCCCAGAGAGACAGGCTGCCCAGACAGGCTGCTGAGAGAGACAGGCTGCTGAGAGAGACTGCTGCCCAGAGAGGCTGCTGCCCAGAGACACTGCCGCAGGACGGACGCAGAGCCTGGAGACGAGACAACAGCTCCCTTTAGAGACACCAGCTCCCTTTAGAGACACCAGCTCCCTGTAGAGACACCAGCTCCTTTAGAGACAACAGCTCCCTTTAGAGACACCAGCTCCCTTTAGAGACACCAGCTCCCTTTAGAGACACCAGCTCCTTTAGAGACACCAGCTCCTTTAGAGACACCAGCTCCTTTAGAGACACCAGCTCCCTTTAGAGACACCAGCTCCTTTTAGAGACACCAGCTCCTTGTAGAGACACCAGCTCCTTTTAGAGACACCAGCTCCTTGTTGAGACACCAGCTCCTTTAGAGACACCAGCTCCTTTAGAGACACCAGCTCCTTGTTGAGACACCAGCTCCTTTAGAGACACCAGCTCCTTTTAGAGACACCAGCTCCTTGTTGAGACACCAGCTCCTTTAGAGACACCAGCTCCTTTAGAGACACCAGCTCCCTTTAGAGACACCAGCTCCTTTAGAGACACCAGCTCCTTTAGAGACACCAACTCCTTTAGAGACACCAGCTCCCTTTAGAGACACCAGCTCCCTTTAGAGACACCAGCTCCTTTAGAGACACCAGCTCCTTTAGAGACACCAGCTCCCTTTAGAGACACCAGCTCCCTTTAGAGACACCAGCTCCCTTTAGAGACGCCAGCTCCTTTAGAGACACCAGCTCCTTTAGAGACACCAGCTCCCTTTAGAGACACCAGCTCCCTTTAGAGACACCAGCTCCTTTAGAGACACCAGCTCCTTTAGAGACACCAGCTCCTTTAGAGACACCAGCTCCTTTTAGAGACACCAGCTCCTTTTAGAGACACCAGCTCCTTGTAGAGACACCAGCTCCTTTAGAGACACCAGCTCCTTGTAGAGACACCAGCTCCTTTAGAGACACCAGCTCCCTTTAGAGACACCAGCTCCTTGTAGAGACACCAGCTCCTTTTAGAGACACCAGCTCCTTTTAGAGACACCAGCTCCTTTAGAGACACCAGCTCCTTGTAGAGACACCAGCTCCTTTAGAGACACCAGCTCCTTTAGAGACACCAGCTCCTTGTAGAGACACCAGCTCCTTGTAGAGACACCAGCTCCTTTAGAGACACCAGCTCCTTTAGAGACACCAGCTCCTTGTAGAGACACCAGCTCCCTTTAGAGACACCAGCTCCTTGTAGAGACACCAGCTCCTTTAGAGACACCAGCTCCCTTTAGAGACACCAGCTCCCTTTAGAGACACCAGCTCCCTTTAGAGACACCAGCTCCCTTTAGAGACACCAGCTCCTTTAGAGACACCAGCTCCCTTTAGAGACACCAGCTCCCTTGTAGAGACACCAGCTCATTTAGAGACACCAGCTCCTTTAGAGACACCAGCTCCCTTTAGAGACACCAGCTCCCTTTAGAGACACCAGCTCCCTTGTAGAGACACCAGCTCATTTAGAGACACCAGCTCCTTTAGAGACACCAGCTCCCTTTAGAGACACCAGCTCACTTTAGAGACACCAGCTCCTTGTAGAGACACCAGCTCCCTTTAGAGACACCAGCTCACTTTAGAGACACCAGCTCCTTGTAGAGACACCAGCTCCCTTTAGAGACACCAGCTCCCTTTAGAGACACCAGCTCCTTTAGAGACACCAGCTCCTTGTAGAGACACCAGCTCCTTGTAGAGACACCAGCTCCTTTAGAGACACCAGCTCCCTTTAGAGACACCAGCTCCTTTAGAGACACCAGCTCCTTTAGAGACACCAGCTCCCTTTAGAGACACCAGCTCCTTGTAGAGACACCAGCTCCTTTAGAGACACCAGCTCCTTTAGAGACACCAGCTCCTTGTAGAGACACCAGCTCCTTTAGAGACACCAGCTCCTTGTAGAGACACCAGCTCCTTTTAGAGACACCAGCTCCTTGTAGAGACACCAGCTCCTTTAGAGACACCAGCTCCCTTTAGAGACACCAGCTCCCTTTAGAGACACCAGCTCCCTTTAGAGACACCAGCTCCCTTTAGAGACACCAGCTCCTTTAGAGACACCAGCTCCCTTTAGAGACACCAGCTCCCTTGTAGAGACACCAGCTCATTTAGAGACACCAGCTCCTTTAGAGACACCAGCTCCCTTTAGAGACACCAGCTCCCTTTAGAGACACCAGCTCCCTTGTAGAGACACCAGCTCATTTAGAGACACCAGCTCCTTTAGAGACACCAGCTCCCTTTAGAGACACCAGCTCACTTTAGAGACACCAGCTCCTTGTAGAGACACCAGCTCCCTTTAGAGACACCAGCTCACTTTAGAGACACCAGCTCCTTGTAGAGACACCAGCTCCCTTTAGAGACACCAGCTCCCTTTAGAGACACCAGCTCCTTTAGAGACACCAGCTCCTTGTAGAGACACCAGCTCCTTGTAGAGACACCAGCTCCTTTAGAGACACCAGCTCCCTTTAGAGACACCAGCTCCTTTAGAGACACCAGCTCCTTTAGAGACACCAGCTCCCTTTAGAGACACCAGCTCCTTGTAGAGACACCAGCTCCTTTAGAGACACCAGCTCCTTTAGAGACACCAGCTCCTTGTAGAGACACCAGCTCCTTTAGAGCCACCAGCTCCTTTAGAGACACCAGCTCCTTTAGAGACACCAGCTCCTTGAGACACCAGCTCCTTTAGAGCCACCAGCTCCTTTAGAGACACCAGCTCCTTTAGAGACACCAGCTCCTTTAGAGACACCAGCTCCCTTTAGAGACACCAGCTCCTTTAGAGACACCAGCTCCCTTTAGAGACACCAGCTCACTTTAGAGACACCAGCTCCCTTTAGAGACACCAGCTCACTTTAGAGACACCAGCTCCTTGTAGAGACACCAGCTCCCTTTAGAGACAACAGCTCCTTTAGAGACACCAGCTCCCTTTAGAGACACCAGCTCCTTGTAGAGACACCAGCTCACTTTAGAGACACCAGCTCCTTGTAGAGACACCAGCTCCCCTTAGAGACACCAGCTCCTTTAGAGACACCAGCTCCCTTTAGAGACACCAGCTCCTTTAGAGACACCAGCTCCTTTAGAGACACCAGCTCCTTTAGAGACACCAGCTCCTTTTAGAGACACCAGCTCCTTTTAGAGACACCAGCTCCTTGTAGAGACACCAGCTCCTTTAGAGACACCAGCTCCTTGTAGAGACACCAGCTCCTTTAGAGACACCAGCTCCCTTTAGAGACACCAGCTCCTTGTAGAGACACCAGCTCCTTTTATAGACACCAGCTCCTTTTAGAGACACCAGCTCCTTTAGAGACACCAGCTCCTTGTAGAGACACCAGCTCCTTTAGAGACACCAGCTCCTTTAGAGACACCAGCTCCTTGTAGAGACACCAGCTCCTTGTAGAGACACCAGCTCCTTTAGAGACACCAGCTCCTTTAGAGACACCAGCTCCTTGTAGAGACACCAGCTCCCTTTAGAGACACCAGCTCCTTGTAGAGACACCAGCTCCTTTAGAGACACCAGCTCCCTTTAGAGACACCAGCTCCCTTTAGAGACACCAGCTCCCTTTAGAGACACCAGCTCCCTTTAGAGACACCAGCTCCTTTAGAGACACCAGCTCCCTTTAGAGACACCAGCTCCCTTGTAGAGACACCAGCTCATTTAGAGACACCAGCTCCTTTAGAGACACCAGCTCCCTTTAGAGACACCAGCTCCCTTTAGAGACACCAGCTCCCTTGTAGAGACACCAGCTCATTTAGAGACACCAGCTCCTTTAGAGACACCAGCTCCCTTTAGAGACACCAGCTCACTTTAGAGACACCAGCTCCTTGTAGAGACACCAGCTCCCTTTAGAGACACCAGCTCCTTTAGAGACGCCAGCTCCTTTAGAGACACCAGCTCCTTGTAGAGACACCAGCTCCTTGTAGAGACACCAGCTCCTTTAGAGACACCAGCTCCCTTTAGAGACACCAGCTCCTTTAGAGACACCAGCTCCTTTAGAGACACCAGCTCCCTTTAGAGACACCAGCTCCTTGTAGAGACACCAGCTCCTTTAGAGACACCAGCTCCTTTAGAGACACCAGCTCCTTGTAGAGACACCAGCTCCTTTAGAGCCACCAGCTCCTTTAGAGACACCAGCTCCTTTAGAGACACCAGCTCCTTTAGAGCCACCAGCTCCTTTAGAGACACCAGCTCCTTTAGAGACACCAGCTCCTTTAGAGACACCAGCTCCCTTTAGAGACACCAGCTCCTTTAGAGACACCAGCTCCCTTTAGAGACACCAGCTCACTTTAGAGACACCAGCTCCCTTTAGAGACACCAGCTCACTTTAGAGACACCAGCTCCTTGTAGAGACACCAGCTCCCTTTAGAGACAACAGCTCCTTTAGAGACACCAGCTCCTTTTAGAGACACCAGCTCCCTTTAGAGACACCAGCTCCCTTTAGAGACACCAGCTCCTTGTAGAGACACCAGCTCACTTTAGAGACACCAGCTCCTTGTAGAGACACCAGCTCCCCTTAGAGACACCAGCTCCTTTAGAGACACCAGCTCCCTTTAGAGACACCAGCTCCTTGTAGAGACACCAGCTCCTTGTAGAGACACCAGCTCCTTGTAGAGACACCAGCTCCCCTTAGAGACACCAGCTCCTTTAGAGACACCAGCTCCCTTTAGAGACACCAGCTCCTTTAGAGACACCAGCTCCTTTAGAGACACCAGCTCCCTTTAGAGACACCAGCTCCTTTAGAGACACCAGCTCCTTGTAGAGACACCAGCTCCTTTTAGAGACACCAGCTCCTTTAGAGACACCAGCTCCTTGTAGAGACACCAGCTCCCTTTAGAGACACCAGCTCCTTTAGAGACACCAGCTCCCTTTAGAGACACCAGCTCCCTTTAGAGACACCAGCTCCTTTAGAGACACCAGCTCCTTGTAGAGACACCAGCTCCTTTAGAGACACCAGCTCCCTTTAGAGACACCAGCTCCTTGTAGAGACACCAGCTCCTTTAGAGACACCAGCTCACTTTAGAGACAACAGCTTATTTTAAAGACAACAGCTCCCTTTTAGTCGCCTGGCAGCCTTGGATACCACGCATATTTGACAGGGTCTCTCTGTATGCTTAGCAGAGACCTTCACACACACACACACACACACACACACACACACACACACACACACACACACACACACACACACACACACACACACACACACACACACACACACACACACACACACACACACACACACACACACACACACACACACACACACACACACACACACACACACACACACACACACACACACACACACACACACACACACACACACACACACACACACACACACACACACACACACACACACACACACACACACACACACACACACACACACACACACACACACACACACACACACACACACACACACACACACACACACACACACACACACACACACACACACACACACACACACACACACACACACAGGTCACCGGAGGAGAGGACCACAGGGCAGGGAAAGAGAGCGGTGTTAACCACTAACCACAGAGTGTCAGACGGGCAGAGACCCTGACCCCTGGACCTAAACACACACTGACAAAGTCAACGTCACGTACAGACCGGGCCAGCGGGCCAGACGCGCTACAGACCCTGAGCTCAGAGGCTTCATGCTCAGACCGACGCTTAGCTCACAGCTTTTTCTTTTTCTTTCAATCGCTGACAAGCATCATTGGTCAGTACTACTGAGGCCGCTTTGTCAGAACCCTTCATACAGTCTGCGTTACCGACTGGGCCGAACGGTTAACCTCACTTCCCAAACTCACTCAAACCACCAAAACACTGGTGAGCTGGGTGAGACCCTCTACTTAGAGAGGCTTAGATTTAAAAATACAGGACGGAGAAAGGTGTTTGATAAGACATGGGGACCGGTGTTGGATTACTTAAAGGGTCTGAGGGAGGATGAAGATGATATATAAGTTCAAAGTGTTACTCGTATTACTGTAATGTCTGAAGGTATAATTCTCTGTTTTGTCTTGGCTTTTGGCCTTTTTCTAATGCTCTGATCTTTTGGTCTCTTTTTTATTTCCCAGCAAGAATCTAGCTTATTTAACTATCCTGTTTATTTGTATGTATAAATCCGCCAAATGAAAGAAGGTTTATTTTTATTTTTTAATCTTTTTTGTTATATGCCGCTGTACAATTGTTTTTGAACAAGAAGAAAAATAAGATTGCTTGTGTGTGCATCAATATGGAATGTAACTAAAGTAATGTGCAATAAAAATACTTATATAAAAAAAAAATATATATATATATATAAAATATCACCAAAACACTTCATACGTGTCATGCTCGTTTGACTGTATAATATGCTCATTTGACTGTAATACTGGCAGCAGTTCTCGCTCAGAAAGCATATACTGTACACACTGTCACTCATAACACAATGGCCTAAAGAAACACACGTACAACAGGCAGCATCACACATGGATGATGAACTTTGATCTTTGAAGTTTGAAGGTTTTTTCACATGAATCAGTACTTCATTATAGAACCAGAATAACACCGTTTCACTCCATTGACCGTATTGGTATAATGTAAGTATATATAATGAGAAATAATTAGAAATGAAGACATTTGATTCAATAACCTTTGTTTTTAATATATTTTCATAGACAGTACTGTCATTTACCAGTTAAAAAGTTGAAACAAATAAAGAAAACAATTTGCTGAAACGTCAGGGCTGCAATACAGTAATATCACAAAACAACAACAACAATAACAGCAATAACAACAACAACAACATGTATAGTATCATCACTCATACTGTACAGCACTGTGCAGGTTCTAGTTTAACAACAACATGTATAGTATCATGACTCATACTGTACAGCAGCAATCGGCTGTTTAGAATGATTATTACTGCATCTAATTTGATTGTGTTATTCTGCCAATAGTATCTATATTTCAATATGGTCGCCGACGTACTGCATGGAATTTTGTCGAATCATTCTGTATCGAATGTGTTCAAATGTGTAGTTTTTTGAAAACATTGTGTTAGCGTTTGTTCTATAATATTTAGCAGGTGGCGGAGTAATTAATGTGTGAAAGCAATGACGTTTTTTTCCCCCACAGTTTCGTTCACATAGACTTCTGACCGTGTGAAGAGTGTTGACAGTGGGATTTCAGTTTTGACCAATTGGGGGGGGGGGGGGGGGGGGACCTGTAAAAACGGTGAAGTTATAGCTCTTAGGTAAACGTGTGAAACGAAGATGGCCGTGGAGAATGTCTACAGGGGCCAGACATAATCCTGCTGATGTCACCATGGCAACCACAGACCCCACAGCTATTATAAAGGTCTATTTTTCCTGTGATGTCATCATGGTGGTATGCCTGTGGTTGCCGGGCGCCAGTGAGGTCATCTCTGCGGGACAGACAGGAGAGAGCAGGTGGTCCAGGTGATGTCATGCTAATGACTAAAGTGTGCCACTTTGGTGTAAAACCGAGCCCCGTGAAGCTGTTTACAAGGCTAGCTAGATTTAGCATTAACACTCACAGTGTCAGACTTAATGCCTCATTCAAGACTTCTGCTTTTCACATCGTCGTGGCGTCTTAGTCAATGTGGAGAGAGATATTTCCAGCTTTTATCCTCACAGCATTCTGAGCCCCCCTGTTGGTGGTTTGTGATGAAACCACCATATACTGTAATCGCTGAACTCACCCCATCTTTATTTTGGGACAGGTGTGTCTATAATGGTCAGGCCTCGAATTCCTTTTGCACGAAATATCTTGCTCAGCAAAGGTGGGAAATATACATTTTTAAGGTTTCAAGATCACCTTTATTTATATAGTATATTTAAACCCAAAAGAGTTGCACCAAAGTGCTTCACAGTACAAAGAAACAGACAAATTAAAAATACAAAATAAAATGCACAAGTCAATAAAATACACTAAATAGTCACACAATGGTGAATGGTAAATGGTTGCATTTATATAACAGCTTTTATCCAAAGCGCTTTACAATTTGTTCCTCACATTTTCTACCCGTTCACACACCGACGGCGGAGTTAACCACGCAAGGTGCCAACCTGCTCATCGGGAGCAGTTAGGGGTTAAGTGTCTTGCTCAAGGACACTTCGACACGCTGCCCGGGAGAAGCGGGAATCAAACTGACAATCTCCGGATTACCAGATGACTGCTCTACCTCCCGAGCCACTGTCACAACAGGACCAGGGATGTATGACTTAACAAGCCTCAAAAAGCCAATGAAATCAAGTGAGTTTTCAGCCCCGACTTAAAGATCTCCAGGGTCTGGACAGACCAGATTATTCCACAACTTGGGGGGGTCGCCTTTAGTCTGTAGCCTAGACCTTGGAATCCTCATTCGATGACCTCATAGTGCTCTAACTGTGGTGCGAACAGAACATGGAGCAAGTTCAGCTAGGTACTGAGGGGCCAGACCAGACAAACAACAACATTTTAAAATGTAAACCAGTATGAATATGACTTGTATGACATGTACCAGTGTAACAAGTGTCAATTGAACATTGTTTATTATTATTATTAAGGTTTGAAATGTCACCAAATCCTGTTTACAAATGTCTACAAGTGGTTATTATTATTTATTATTTCTTTATACCAAAGACACTTTTATCTGAACGTAACTTGGAAAGTTCACGTTCAAGAGTTTAGCACTTCCGGGTCAAATATTCGCACGTGTTAGAAGCAACCTTCCGGTTTGAGTTCAGTTTGCAACGAGAACTCAACGTGAGAGGTATGTGTATTACTGTGGCGCACCGCACTATTGTGTTTCACACTGTTGTATATATATTTTGTATGAGAATTGAATGTAAATAGATAATAATGACTCGATAGTGTTGTGACGAACGGTGTGGTTATATAATATGCACAATTGAAGGTCTTAGTCGGTGTATTTCACCGAGGCAATATAGTCAACTATTGTTCTCTGTCAACAGACGTGACTGAGAGCACATGTGTGACACTGTTTCCTTTTGTGGCATTGACCACCCGTTTCATGCAGGTATGTCCCTTAATATGATTTATTGTGCGAATATAATTGTTTATCAGTTTGCAACGAGAACTCAACGTGAGAGACGTGACTGAGAGCACATGTGTGACGCTGTTTCTTTTTGTGGTATTCACCACTCGTTCCATGCAGGTGGCCTCCATTGCAGACCATCGATTAAATGATTGAACAGTGTCCACATGTGCCGACTCGTCCCTAAGCATCACACACCAGAACACAACGCAACAGGATACACGGCAGAACGTCCGTTACACCAGCATTTCGTTCACTGCATGGTGGTGTAGTGGTTAACACTGTTGCCTCACAGCAAGAAGGTCCAGGGTTCGATTCCCGCTTGGGGACCAGGTTTCCATGATGCCAGGTACCCAGGTGGGGTATCTCCCGGGCCTTTCTGTGTGGAGTTTGCATGTTCTCCCCGTGCTCGCAAGGGTTTCCCCCCCGATAAGATAAACCCAATGGAAAAACATGCACAACAACTGATCGCTAACGCTGTGGTGTCCTTGACGAAGACGGGCAGGAGCACTTGGATTGGTCCCCGGGCGCGGCCCTCGCCAACGCCTGTCTGCTCCCGGCTGCCCTTGGGGGGAAGGCCGACGGGATGGGTCAAGCGCAGAGACGAATCGCATCGGCGATCCTACAAAAAACAATGCATGTGTGTGTGTTCCGGTGTGTGTGTGTGCTAACCGTGTGTGCTAACCGCTAACATTGAGGATAATTGTATGCCAATTAAAGACCTCTGAACAGGTCCTGCATTATTATATTATTATTATTATTATTATTATTATTATTATTATTATTATTATTATTATTATTATTATTATTATTATTATTATTATTATTATTATTATTATTATTATTATTATTATTATTATTATTATTATTATTATTATTATTATTATTATTATTATTATTATTATTATTATTATTATTATTATTATTATTATTATTATTATTATTATTATTATTATTATTATTATTATTATTATTATTATTATTATTATTATTATTATTATTATTATTATTATTATTATTATTATTATTATTATTATTATTATTATTATTATTATTATTATTATTATTATTATTATTATTATTATGTGCTTTTAGGAAAATATGGCTGATAACAGTGATACGATTGATCAGCTCCAGCGTCAATCGAACCAGATAAACAATTCATGTACATTTACATTTACATTTAGTCATTTAGCTGACGCTTTTATCCAAAGCGACTTACAAGTTCTGTACGACAAGACAGCAAGAAGGGTACAACTCTATCAGCTGAGTAACAATGTTCATCAAGTGTTGCGTGTTACAGTGTAGGTTAGTTTATTAGGACAAGTGCATGACAGTAAGGTTAGTCAGGGTTAGATTTTTTTTTTTTTTTTTTTTTTGTAGACCCGGCTTCTAATCAAGACCTGCCATTATACGCATAAAAACACCAAACCTCGGGACATGCTTCTAGTTGGGACTATTTTTAAGTTTTATGGTAGTCTACTTATTGTTTTATCAATGAAGAGTCTACCCTTTTTGGAAAACGTGAATTGACCATGCAACTTAAATATCCTTTCAAGATACAGGAGCCATTTAGGGCAGTGAGGACAGTCACCTTTAAAATAGTTTGATATTAGTATGTAAGGTGGCTCTGTGTGTAGATCCATGTGCTTTAGGTAAATCTAACTTTTGCTCTCACACAGGCTTGTAAAAGCAGGATTTCCTTGGAAGCCACAGAGAGACGGCACCCCAGGTAGTCTGAGAGTATTGTGTCAATGTTTATGCAATGTAGGAAAACATTATCAATGTTTAAATGTTTAAATATTATTGATACACTTTGACTGGTTGACTGAGCAACGAGACCCACGTCGATCTGTCACGTCACGCGTTACACGCGCATTCCAGAATCATACCGTCTGTCCAAATGAACACATTTCATACGAGACACCACTGCTGTTCTTGTCATCCTCTTGTGAAGGTTAATGCTCCATGCTCGAGTACGAACCGTAAAATAAAAACAGTATGTTGAGTCTTGTTAAAATGTCTATTTCCTTTGCTAAAATACCTTTCAGCATGGGGGGAATATGTACGGCTGATAAACGACTTGATATAGCGTATCGTGTTCATGACATGGCATGGTCCGTGGAAATACGTGCGTACCGCTTTCTTACCATAAAAGTCTGTCCACCGAAGATGCCATAAACAAGCCCAAAATGCGACTTTAAACTTGAAAGCATTTTTACTATGCTCCCTGAATGCCTTTTGTCCAAAGCCAGACTCTCTACAGTCCACACCAGCAGGGAACAAAATAAGCACCCGCCAAACGCCAATGGCTGGCAGATTTTTGGTGTGGTGAGTGACAATGGGAGGTCTGTCCGCCACGTGGCGGGTAACACAATTTCATGTAAAATAATAAAAACTGCAGTGTGTTTTGGTCTTATGACAGTCGCTTTTTTTGCAATCTCTCCTTGTTTACCAACGTCACACCCGCCACTCATATTCTGCAGCACCTGCTTTGCACTGTTACGTTACGACCGCCTGCTATACCGATTAGCTAACGTTAGCTTAATAACGATAAATGGGTTAACATTACAAATATGTGGAACCATATGGAAAGAGTAAGCCGGCCGCTAAAAATAAAATCCACCGCGGCTTTCTCAGACGAAAAGGATGAGCGGGGCCACCTAACAAAAGAACGTTTCGAGAGGAGTGGAAGTTTGAAGATAGCGGTGTTTCAAGAGACCATGGCTAGGCTACTGGGGGCTGTAGTGGTGAGTTGTTAACTTGTTCTGTGTGCCGCAAGTATGTCAAAAAGAAAAACAGAAACAACAGGTTTGTCATTGTCGTGTTACTTCACAGTACAAATACGTGAGTCCTCTGCTGTGGTTGTGAGTATCCTTTATTAGCTTAACTCCCACAGGTGTATCTCTCTCGCCCTTCCCGTACCTACCCCTTGACCCCGAGTACGGTGGCCTGTACACTCTGTCGTATAACGCACACACATTAACATAACACCATCATCATTAGTAAATCAATGAGATTGTGGACTCTGATGAGGACATGATTGAGGAGGTTTAAGTTAGGTTTACAAAACCTTCACATTTTATTATGTTATGTTAAATCCTGCAAAGAGGCTAGAGTGAGGAGTCTGAGGATGTTTAACATTAGGTTACAATTTAAGCTTAAGATAGACTTTTATTGATTAATCAATCATGAATCAATATATTAAAATAATTTGCTTAAAATGTTACTATGGCCTCTTATTTAACTCTTTATCTACTTGAACGTAATACCTTATCTACTTGAAATGTACTGAACAAAATGCGTTTTAGAATTTTTGGCTGGTAAAAAATCTTGGCTGGTAAGCCAAAAAGTAAATTTTGTTCCCAGTGTTGTAGTCGAGTCACTAAATCTCGAGTCCGAGTCGAGTCTCGAGTCCCGTGTTCGAGTTTGAGTCCGAGTCCAAGCCAGAGTCGAGTCCCCATTACCCTAGTCTGAGTTCGAGTCCAAGTCATCAAGGTTGAGTCTGAGCTGACATACAAATAAAAAAAGGTCTACATTAAACATAATGTTCCCTCTCATCCTCTCTCACCCTCTCTTGTCCTCTCATCCTCTCTCATCCTCTCTTGTCCTCTCGTCCTCTCTTGTACTCTCATCCTCTCTCATCCTATCTTGTCCTCTCATCCTCTCTTGTCCTCTCATCCTCTCTTGTCCTCTCGTCCTCTCTTGTACTCTCATCCTCTCTCATCCTATCTTGTCCTCTCATCCTCTTTTGTCCTCTCATCCTCTCTTGTCATCTCATCCTCTCTTGTCCTCTGATCCTCTCTTGTCCTCTGATCCTCTCTTGTCCTCTCTCATCCTCTCTCATCCTCT
This sequence comes from Notolepis coatsorum, assembly GCF_963971535.1. NCBI lineage: Eukaryota > Metazoa > Chordata > Actinopteri > Aulopiformes > Paralepididae > Notolepis > Notolepis coatsorum. The sequence goes on along the minus strand of NC_140165.1, from coordinate 309,205,108 downwards.
CTTGTCCTCTCATCCTCTCTCGTCCTCTCTTGTCCTCTCTTGTCCTCTCTCATCCTCTCTTGTCCTCTCATCCTCTCTCATCCTCTCTCATCCTCTCTCATCCTCTCTCATCCTCTCTCATCCTCTCTTGTCCTATCTTGTCCTCTCTCATCCTCTCTCATCCTCTCTTGTCCTCTCATCCTCTCTTGTCCTCTCTTTTCCACTCATCCTCTCTCATCCTCTCTTGTCCTCTCTCATCCTCTCTCATCCTCTCTTGTCCTCTCATCCTCTCTCATCCTCTCTTGTCCTCTCTTATCCTCTCTCATCCTCTCTCATCCTCTATTGTCCTCTCTTGTCCTCTCATCCTCTCTTGTCCTCTCTCATCCTCTCTTGTCCTCTCTCATCCTCTCTCATTCTCTCTCATCCTCTCTCATCCTCTCTCGTCCTCTCTCGTCCTCTCTTGTCCTCTCTCATCCTCTCTTGTCCTCTTTCATCCTCTCTCGTCCTCTCTCGTCCTTTCTTGTCCTCTCTTGTCCTCTCTCATCCTCTCTTGTCCTCTCTCATCCTCTCTCATCCTCTCCCATCCTCTCTCATCCTCTCTCATCCTCTCTCGTCCTCTCTCGTCCTCTCTTGTCCTCTCTCATCCTCTCTTGTCCTCTTTCATCCTCTCTCGTCCTCTCTCGTCCTTTCTTGTCCTCTCTTGTCCTCTCTTGTCCTCTCTCATCCTCTCTTGTCCTCTCTCATCCTCTCTCATCCTCTCCTATCCTCTCTTGTCCTCTCTTGTCCTCTCTTGTTCTCTCTCATCCTCTCTTGTCCTCTCTCATCCTCTCTCATCCTCTATTGTCCTCTCTCATCCTCTCTCATCCTCTCTTATCCTCTTTCATCCTCTCTTATCCTCTCTCATCCTCTCTTGTCCTCTCTCATCCTCTCTCATCCTCTCTTATCCTCTCTCATCCTCTCTTATCCTCTCTCGTCCTCTCTCATCCTCTCTCGTCCTCTCTCATCCTCTCTCATCCTCTCTTGTCCTCTCCTATCCTCTCTCGTCCTCTCTCATCCTCTCTCATCCTCTCTTGTCCTCTCTTGTCCTCTCTCATCCTCTCTCGTCCTCTCTCATCCTCTCTCATCCTCTCTTGTCCTCTCTTGTCCTCTATCATCCTCTCTCATCCTCTCTTGTCCTCTAATCCTCTCTCGTCCTCTCTCATCCTCTATCATCCTCTCTCATCCTCTCTCGTCCTCTCTCATCCTCTCTCATCCTCTCTTGTCCTCTCTCATCCTCTCTCATCCTCTATCATCCTCTCTCATCCTCTCTTGTCCTCTCTCATCCTCTCTCGTCCTCTCTCATCCTCTCTCATCCTCTATCATCCTCTCTCATCCTCTCTCGTCCTCTCTCGTCCTCTCTTATCCTCTCTCATCCTCTCTTATCCTCTCTCGTCCTCTCTCGTCCTCTCTCATCCTCTCTCATCCTCTCTCATCCTCTCTCATCCTCTCTTATCCTCTCTCATCCTCTCTTGTCCTCTCATCCTCTATCATCCTCTCTCATCCTCTCTTGTCCTCTCTTGTCCTCTCTTGTCCTCTCTCATCCTCTCTTGTCCTCTCTCATCCTCTCTCATCAACAGTAGGCCTCTCTCATCCTCTCTCATCCTCTCTCATCCTCTCTCATCCTCTCTCGTCCTCTCTCATCCGTATAAAAGCAGTGGGACAGAAGAGGACAGGGAACAGTAGGCCTCTCTTATCCTCTCTTGTCCTCTCTCATCCTCTCTCATCCTCTCTCATCCTCTCTCGTCCTCTCTCATCCCCTCTCATCCATATAAAAGCAGTGGGAACAGTAGGCCTCTCTTATCCTCTTGGGGGACACGGCAAACATGCGAGCGTGGGTTATTGTAAATCCCTTAGCTGAAGCCAATGCATTCTGATTCAATGAACTTGCGGGGGATTGTGTGTGTACCGTATTATTTCTTTCTGCATATAGGGAGCTAGACAGTGCTGGAAAGTAAGTAAGTATTTTTACTCAAGTGCTGTACTTAAGTACAATTTCGAGCTACTTGTACTTTATGTGAGTATTTTCCTTTTAGGGACCTTTATACTTTTACTCCACTACATTTCAAAGTAAATATTGTACTTTTTTACTCCACTACAGTTATCTGAACCCATCAGTTACTAGTTACTTTGAAGAAAAAGATTTTGCATAGAAAACATTGTAAAAATGTATGAAGATGATATACTTTCACAGCGGACATAATCAGAGCAGCATAGCGGGACGACATACCTTTAACCTGTTAGAGGTCAATGGATCGAGGATCGAATGCTCCCAAGCGCTGGGATACACAAACGTCATGTAGAACTAGGGTGACCAGGTGTCCCCCTTTTGGTTGTACTGTCCCACCATTTGAGACCGTGTCCCACATATTGAGAGGATGTCCCTCTTTTTGAAGCAAAAAAAATAATATCGAACACAAGACATTCCTGTCAAGTGATAAAGTTTGAATATTTAAAACAGATGTTAGGTGGTAACAAGCCGGCTGCCAGTGCCAAGATGAATGTGGAGCGATATAATTCTGTATTTGTATTTATTTTGATTTAACCTTTATCTATTCGGTGAAGACGAGTTATTCTAATAAAGAATTTTACATTATCTATCTATCCCACTTTGTCCCACTTTGTCCCACCAAAATCTTACTGTTGTCCTGCTTTTGGACTTTTTACATCTGGTCACCCTATGTAGAACGCATACTTTTACTTTAGACACTTAAATAAATTCAATAACAAATACTTCTCTTCTTTTAAGTCGAATTTGAATGGAGGACTTATTTATCTGGGTATTTCTACTTTTACTTAAGTAAAGGAACTGTGTACTTCTTCCACCACTGGAGCTAGAGATCAGGGAACGTGCGGGTGCATCCTGACCCAGGGGGGGGGGTGGGCACTGCTCAAGGTATATGACAACTGTACTGACAGCAATTTCCTGTATGTGTGAGTGAGAGGAGGTTCTAATCCAGCGGAGAGTTCTCTCTCTCCGCGTCATTTAGAACGTCCGCGCGGTGATGGATACACACTGTCTCAGAGACACTAACCCCTCTTACACAGAACTCTGCGAGGAGACCATTTTCTCATGGTCGCGTGATAAGCCTTCGACTAGCTACACGGCAATCCGAATGAGCGATCTTCCACATGAAAGCACCCCACGCCTGAGCTCAGGGAGCTGGTGCCCGTGGCATTTTGTTGTGTGTGTACATATGATCCCGGTGAAACTCGAGCTTTCCCCCCCCCCTAATCACCGCCGAGCTGGTCAAGTTATCTGGGAAAGCTAAACCTGTCAGAATGAAACATCAACTTTTCCCGTGAAGAGGCTAGCTCCCACATTGTTGATGTATATAATTAGGGGGGCGTTTGCTTGTGTGAAAGCGCGTTCCCCTCGAGGGCTAAGTAATCCGGAGCTGCTTTGAAGTCTTTTAGGGTCGGTGTGTGTTGGGGGGGGGGGACCGGGTTGGTTAAGGTAAGACGTACAGCGGTTATCCACCTGGTTATACTCACTGGACGCCGGCCACATCTGCAGCCGATCACGGGGAGGGAACCCCCCATGAAAGCACTTCCTGCACTGTGCCCCCCGGGAGAGACCTGGAGAGATATGGCCCTATTAAAAACGTACCCACGGTGAATTTGTTTTCTCCGCCCGCGCCCCCCCCCCCCACCCCCCCCACCCCCCTCCCCGCCCAGGTATTCTACCGATCATTATCTATAATGGCCACTGTATTTGCTTACTCTGTACTTTTCTTCTTCCCCAATTAGGACCGCATTGGGTTGAATTAGGCTATGTCGGTCCACTAAGTGTGTCTGACTCCTACCACCTAAACTGCACGGACTACAGCCTACAGCCAACATAGAGGGAGAGGGAGAGAGGGGAGAGAGATGCACGTTAGGGTACCTCATGTACACTGCACCTGTCTGTGTGTCATGTATACTTTACTTACTCATCATCAGTATATATTCCGATTGATATTCACTGTTATTGGCCATATTTATTGTAATGTATAATGTAACTGATAGGGCATACAGACCCTCATCTGCACTTGTTCTGCACTGCCTACTTGCTCATATGCTTATATTAATTATATTGTTTACACTGCCTATTTTAACTTTTCTACTGTACTATAATTGTATTGCCTGTATTTATGTCTTCTACTATTACCTGTACTTCCCCTCCCCCCTCCCCCATGCTGCTATGACGCCTGCTATTCCCCAAGGGGATCAATGACGGAATATCTTATCTTATATTATATTATGGGGCGACAGTCGCTCAGGAGTTAGAGCAGTCGTCTGGTAATCGGAAGGTTACCAGTTTGTCTCTCCTCCTGGGCAGTGTGTCAAGGTGTCCTTGAGCAAGACACTTAACCCTTAATTGCTCCCGATGAGCAGGTTGGCACCTTGCATGTGTGACTCCGCCGTCGGTGTGTGAATGTGTGAGTGAATGGGTGAATGTGAGGAACAAAATTGTAAAGCGCTTTGGATAAAATCTTATCTTATCTTATCTTTAATAGTTGTGGGCTGCGGTGCCTGACCTGGCCTCTTACGCTGCAGGAGGAATCAACCTGTAGACTGAGATATAGAGCTACATGAAAGGTCCATTTTAGATCTACTGTAGGATGGTCATGCAAGTGGCATGTTGGCATACAAAGTTTAGTAATAATTCCACTCAGATTGTTATTGACTCACAGTATTTACATTTACATTTAGGCACTTGTACCCAAAGGGTCAGTGATATTGTTCGTCAAACAGTGTCGAACTTGAGTGCTACACTCTGAGTGCATAGTAGTATAGATTTATTAGCATAGTAGGTATGGCATAGTACATAGTAGATAGTATAGACATAGTAGCTAAATACATAATAGTTAAAGACTATTACAAAAGCATTTTTGTTTAATTGAACACTTGGAATATTTAATTAGGGGGCGACAGTGGCTCAGGAGATAGAGCAGTCGGTCCAGAGGTTCCCGGTTCCATTCCCGCTCCTCCCAGGCAGAGTGTCGAAGTGTCCTTGAGCAAGACACTTAAGCCCTAATTGCATGGCACCTTGCATGCCTCTGCCATCGGTGTGTGAATGTGTGAGTGAATGGGTCAAATGTTTGGATAAAAGCGCTATATAAATGCAGCCATTTACCATTTACAACTATCTGTAGTCACTGCTTGCATTTAAATTATTTGTTTTTAAATGCAATTGCAACTTGTCACTGCTTGCATTTTCTTTTCTGCCATGATCAAAATAGAGCCTCTTGTTAACTTAGCGGGTATCCGTGATGGAGCGCGGAGAGAGGCAGTGATCTGAGGACCCTGCGGGACCCCCACCTCCACAGAGGTGTCCCCCTCCAGGAGCGGCCGACGGAGAAGATGAATCTCTCCCTTGTGCCTGGAAGGTGGAGGTGTGGATTCTAGAACGCTGATGTGAAATTCCCACATCGCCACACATCGCTCCGCCGTGCCGCAGATCAAGCACTGTGCCCGGGGCGCCCGCCTCCCACAGGGGCCTCTAACGAGGGGATCAGGGGACTCGGAATTAGGTCGATAAATGTATAATAATAATAATAATAATAATAATAATAATAATAATAATAATAATAATAATAATAATAATAATAATAATAATAATAATAATAATAATAATAATACTAATAATAATAATAATAATAATAATAATAATAACCAATAAATCAATTGTCTTAAGATAGGATAATAGAATAGAATAGAAGTACTTTATTGATCCTGAGGAATATTCAGCACCACAGATTGCTCACAATAACATTCTGAAAATAACATTCTAAAATATACAGCCACAAATGTACAGTAAAATGGACAGTAAAATATCAAATGTCAAATGTACAGGACGATGTAAGATAAGATCAAATAAAATAAGATATTCCTTTATTGATCCCCTCGGGGAAATTCGGGAGTTCTTTCATTCATTCATTAATGCTGTCTTAAAATGATGGGTTATGATGGGTGCCGCTGGGTGGTGTGGAGGTCTAAGCACTCGCCTTACCACCGCGAGACCCGGGTTCAATTCCCCGCAGCGGTACTGAAGAATGTATTATTATTTATTATTATTATTATTATATACAGTGTAAATGGCAGCAGTGCGTGCCTTTAATAAGTGTGCGTGTGTGGTCTGTATGTCACGTAAGGTGCTTTTTTGTGTGTGTTTGCACACGTGATAACTCAGAGTCTGTCCGTCAGTAGTCTGTTTGCCCGGTGGAAGTAGCCGTTCAGTGTTTTTTGGACGTGGACCTGAGACCGCGGTACCGTCTGCCAGACCGTCCTTTACTTAAGTAAAAGTAGAAATACGCAGATAAATGTGCACTCTGGTCAAAGTAAAAGTCTTCCATTCAAATTATACTTAAGTAAAAGTAGAGAGGTATTTGCTATTGAATGTACTTAAGTATCTAAAGTAAAAGTATGCATTCTACATGACATTTGTGCGTTCCAGTGCTTGGGAGCGTTCAACCCTCGACCCATTGACCTCTAAAAGTCATGTTAAAGTGGTTTCCTAATACCGTGCCAACACCGTGCGCTTGTCGCGGCAAAATGGTAATGACGACAACTAATGGCTGCATCTGTATGTGGTCCAGTCATGCTGCTCTGATTAAAGGTCATGTTAAAGTGGTATGTGGTCCAGTTATGCTGCTCTGATTAAAGGTCATGTTAAAGTGGTATGTGGTCCAGTTATGCTGCTCTGATTAAAGGTCATGTTAAAGTGGTATGTGGTCCAGTTATGCTGCTCTGATTAAAGGTCATGTTAAAGTGGTATGTGGTCCAGTTATGCTGCTCTGATTAAAGGTCATGTTAAAGTGGTATGTGGTCCAGTCATGCTGCTCTGATTAAAGGTTATGTTAAAGTGGTATGTGGTCCAGTCATGCTGCTCTGACTAAAGGTCGTGTTAAAGTGGTATGTGGTCCAGTTATGCTGCTCTGATTAAAGGTTATGTTAAAGTGGTATGTGGTCCAGTCATGCTGCTTTGATTAAAGGTTATATGTTAAAGTGGTATGTGGTCCAGTTATGTTGCTCTGATTAAAGGTCATGTTAAAGTGGTATGTGGTCCAGTCATGCTGCTTTGATTAAAGGTTATGTTAAAATGGTATGTGGTCCAGTTATGCTGCTCTGATTAAAGGTCGTGTTAAAGTGGTATGTGGTCCAGTCATGCTGCTCTGATTAAAGGTCGTGTTAAAGTGGTATGTGGTCCAGTTATGCTGCTCTGATTAAAGGTTATGTTGAAGTGGTACCTGGTCCAGTTATGCTGCTCTGATTAAAGGTCATGTTAAAGTGGTATGTGGTCCAGTTATGCTACTCTGATTAAAGGTTATGTTAAAGTGGTATGTGGTCCAGTTATGCTGCTCTGATTAAAGGTCATGTTAAAGTGGTATGTGGTCCAGTCATGCTGCTCTGATTAAAGGTTAATGTTAAAGTGGTATGTGGTCCAGTTATACTACTCTGATTAAAGGTCATGTTAAAGTGGTATGTGGTCCAGTCATGCTGCTCTGATTAAATGTTATGTTAAAGTGGTATGTGGTCCAGTCATGCTGCTCTGATTAAAGGTCATGTTAAAGTGGTATGTGGTCCAGTCATGCTGCTCTGATTAAATGTTATGTTAAAGTGGTATGTGGTCCAGTCATGCTGCTCTGATTAAAGGTCATGTTAAAGTGGCATGTGGTCCAGTTATGCTGCTCTGATTAAAGGTCATGTTAAAGTGGTATGTGGTCCAGTCATGCTGCTCTGATTAAAGGTTAATGTTAAAGTGGTATGTGGTCCAGTCATGCTGCTCTGATTAAAGGTCATGTTAAAGTGGTATGTGGTCCAGTCATGCTGCTCTGATTAAAGGTCATGTTAAAGTGGTATGTGGTCCAGTCATGCTGCTCTGATTAAAGGTTGTGTTAAAGTGGTATGTGGTCCAGTTATACTGCTCTGATTAAAGGTCATGTTAAAGTGGTATGTGGTCCAGTCATGGTGCTCTGATTAAAGGTTGTGTTAAAGTGGTATGTGGTCCAGTCATGCTGCTCTGATTAAGGTCATGTTAAAGTGGTATGTGGTCCAGTCATGCTGCTCTGATTAAAGGTCGTGTTAAAGTGGTATGTGGTCCAGTCATGCTGCTCTGATTAAAGGTCATGTTAAAGTGGTATGTGGTCCAGTCATGCTGCTCTGATTAAAGGTTATGTTAAAGTGGTATGTGGTCCAGTCATGCTGCTCTGATTAAAGGTCGTGTTAAAGTGGTATGTGGTCCAGTCATGCTGCTCTGATTAAAGGTCATGTTAAAGTGGTATGTGGTCCAGTCATGCTGCTCTGATTAAAGGTTATGTTAAAGTGGTATGTGGTCCAGTCATGCGTGCTCTGATTAAAGGTCGTGTTAAAGTGGTATGTGGTCCAGTCATGCTGCTCTGATAAAGGTCATGTTAAAGTGGTATGTGGTCCAGTTATGCTGCCCTGATTACGTCCTTGTGAGGTTGACAGGCTTCAGATGTGAAAGAACTTAATCGTCATACTGTACATGTTTGCCATGTTTTATATGCAAAATATTTTTCCTCAAAGTAACTAGTAACTGATGGGTTCAGATAAATGTAGTGGAGTAAAAAGTACAATATTTCCTTTGCAATGTAGTGGAGTACAAGTATAGTGAAGTATAAAGTGAAGTATAAAGTATACAAGTACGAAATTGTACTTAAGTACAGTACTTGAGTAAAAGTACTTAGTTACTTTCCACTACTGTGTGTATGTACATACTGTATACATGAAAGACGTATACAGCATGGCACTACTGGGACCGCGGCCCGAGCAAAGTGAATGATCCACCTCATTCCTCCAAATGATCTTCGCCGGTTGCGAGATTTATAGCGTCACGGGGAAATAGCACATTATTTTTCTCTCGGGTAGCAGAGAAGTAATCACCAAACATTGGCTTCTGCCAGCCCTCCTTTACAGGCTTCTCCCGGGCCTCCCAAGTTTCCATGTTCAAGCGACATTTTTTGGAACATTCTAGTTTAAGCAGTGGATATCACGTGGCCAGAATTCATACCGCAGACCAGAAATATGTCTCACCCTTCTCTGCTTTTCCTCCTCTACTACGATTTCTCACTTACCTCCAAGTTTTCCCTCTTTTTTCCCCCCGCCGCTCGCCGCTCCACATCGCCGCCACCGCTGCCGCTCTGGCACAGGGATCAGTGTTTTTTCGCGGCCGGGGCATCGACACTCGACCAGAGTCTATATGATTGCTGTATGTGGTGGAGGTTACACTGTGCCGAGTGTCTCACGCTGAGCGCGGGGCGATTAATCAGTCGTGACAGGCTAGCAGCTGGGGTAGCACCCCCTGGTCTTTGGCGGAGTGCAAAGCCAAATATTAACCCATCCCGGCTTGTGGAAAGAGCCGGGACAACAAAGGAACCCCGCCGGTGAGAGTGAAGTGACACTGGGGTGGGGGGGGGGGGGGGGGGGGGGGGGGGGGAGGGGCGAGCGACGCGGGAGCGCCGTGTCGGGATACAGAGCGTACGGTGTATAATACGCTCGCCGCGGAAGCCGCACGGCGGTCTAACGATAACAAGAGCTGCTCCTTGGGTTTGACCGCTAGGTCTGGGACATATTGCAAATACGCCCTGCCGACGAAGTAAAAACAGAAACACTGTCTGCTTTTCATCTTCATTTTGTTTTACCAACCACGTCGTCGAAGTTGCTCGGATCGGCGATCCTTATAGTTCACTTTGGGCTAGTGTTGCTGTTTAAAGACATGAGAATCCTGCAGCTCGATATCCCCACGCTGTTCTCACCCAGTGTCCCAGTATTACCTTTCACCTCAACCGAAAGATAACACGGGGAGAGAGTGACATCACGCTCGCCGTGATATGCGGTTAGATTATCGGGGGGGGGGTTAGTCGACACACATACTGACCTATCTCAAACCCCGCCCTCTTTACTCGACCCTCCAATCGCGACCACCGCTTCCCTCAGACAGCTACTGTGCGCTCGGCGCTGACGAGGAGGCGGTCGGCTCATCAATCATCGAGGAGCCAGTCGGTGAGGAGAATAGAAAACAAACACCGCTGGGATCACACGAGGCCCGCCACGGAGAGAGGGAAAGCTCCCTTCCTCAACACCCCTCCACCACCCCCCCCCCCCCCCACCCCACCCCCCCACTTGTGACGTGTCATCTCTGCACTGACTGATCTGCACTCCTACTGGGTCCTCTGGCCTGGAGATGGACACCCCAGGTGGAGGCCTCATGGTGGGACTATAGAGAGAGGACAGTGTGGGAGGTGGAGGGCGAACAAAGGGTCCATTGTGCCAGCGGGACGTTGAGGGATGTGCTGGTGTGTGGAACTGCATGGAGGTCTGTGGCGTCGTGAGGCTTTGATGTTTGGCAGTCTAATTCAGTCTAATTCAGTCTAATTCAGACATAAAGCATGTGTCGGAGGTGTCCAATGTTCTCTTGGTAAATAAATGGTAAATTTGTATAGCAGCTCTTATCCAAAGCGCTTTACAATTTTACCCATTCACTCACACATTCACACACCGGGCGATGGCAGAGAGAGCAAGGTGCTGACCTGCTCATCATCGGGAGCAGTTCGGGGTTAAGTGTCTGTGCTCAAGGAAACACATTCCCGGGAGGAACGGGAATTGAACCGTGAACCTCCGGATTACCAGACCAGGGGCGTCGTTCTGGTATGGCAAGGTATGGCACTCGCCATACCTTGGCAAATAATTTAAAAACATTTTTAATTATTATAATTTTTTTATATACTTACAATTTTTTTATGTTGATTTAGAATTCGAATGTCAACATTATGAACGAAGCTTCGAACTATTCCAGCGCTAGCATGTTTTGATATTGTCAATTATCTCACTTTTACTAGGTGACTTTTACTATAGGTGACTAACTCAAATATGCCACACAAAAAAAGGAAACTGGACATACAGACGTTTTTTAATCAAAGGGCAGCAGAGACAAGCGATACAGGGACACAGGTAAGGTCTTACAATGGCTTAGTGATTATAACAGTGCAGTTCAGCATTCAGTAACCCATACTTTTTTTGAACATGTTTTTGATAGTTACATTCTGTTGAACACACACCTCAAAACCGTACCTAAGGAAAATTGGCTCAATTGCAAGAAAAATAATAGACAGTTATGATATTACATTCTGCATCATTTGTATGCAAAATATTATGGTTCCCTGCTTTAGTCTGTTGACACATTTCTATAAAAAAAATGCTTGTGTGGTCCTGTGTGTCATACCTAAATGTCATATACGTGAATTGTATAGAAACAACTCACCAAAAGTGACTATTGCGCAACTGATTTGACAAAAAAAAATCCACCAAGGGGGGGAAACCCCCCCTTCACCCCCCCACCCTCCCTAATTGCCATACCTTGGCTTTTACTGAAACGACGCCACTGTACCAGACGACGCTCTACCTCAATGAGGCAGCGTGAGGCTTTGATGACGAGGCACCGTGTTTGGCCGTCTAGTTCCGATACAGAGCAGGGGTGTCGGAGGTGGTGTCCACTGTTCTCTTGGAGGTTCTGCGTAGGGCTGTAGGGGGAACTGACTAACGACGATGATTGGCCATGCGTGTGGACCGCGTGACGGTATTCTCAGGCCGCAAGTGATCCTCCGCAGACTGACGGCGGCGCTGTTTTTCCACACGCTCAGCGGCCGCGCCGGCGGGGGTGGTGGCCCCACCGTCCTTTCATCTATATCATCGACCGTAAAAAGCAGGGGGTTCATTGATACGTCGGGGGTCTGGCGGAGAGTCGTGCCGCGAGGGCCGCGGGGCGGGGAGTTCACACGAGGTACACCTGAGCTGACGATGATTAACGAGGTCTGGGGGGGAAAAAACATAAAAGATCAACAGCAACAAAACCCAGAGTCGCTGCAGAATTTAACGACACGTCGACGTTTGGAAGGAGGCCTCGGGCGGAGGCCTTGGCGGCCGCGATGTTCCACAGCGTGCTTGTGAATCTGACCGAATCCTGGTAACAGACATCTCTCTCTCTCTCTCTCTCTCTCTCTCTCTCTCTCTCTCTCTCTCTCTCTCTCTCTCTCTCTCTCTCTCTCTCTCTCTCTCTCTCTCTCTCTCTCTCTCTCTCTCTCTCTTCTCTCTCTATCTCTCTCTCTCTCTCTCTCTCTCTCTCTTTCTCTGTCTGTCTGTCTCTCTCTCTCTCTCTCTGTCTCTTTCTCTCTCTCTCTGTCTGTCTGTCTGTCTGTCTGTCTGTCTGTCTGTCTGTCTGTCTGTCTGTCTGTCTGTCTGTCTGTCTGTCTGTCTGTCTGTCTGTCTGTCTGTCTGTCTGTCTGTCTGTCTGTCTGTCTGTCTGTCTGTCTGTCTGTCTGTCTGTCTCTCTCTCTCTCACACACACACATACATACACACACACACACACACACACACACACACACACACACACACACACACACACACACACACACACACACACACACACACACACACACACACACACACACACAGAGGTCCTTTCAGTGGTTTGTTGTAAAACCATTTTTAAAAGGCCAGTTATTTGACTTTGGCGCGTCTCTACCCAGCGCTCGGGGGGGAAAAAGGCGAATGGGAAAATCACATGTTTAGGTTCCTCATAAACTCCGCTCCACCGAGCTCAAAACCCAGAACCGAACAAATATACAAAAGCTTCTTCGATGTACTACAAGGGGTATATTGGTTTAAATGATGAATATTAATGAAAACACAAAGGCAAGGACAAATATAAAAAGTTGATGTATATCTGTTAAAGGGGTAAACCTGTGGAATAACTGTGACAACGAATCAAGAATGTGTAGTTCGATACATACATTTAAGAACTTACTTAAAATATAAGGTGATACATAAATATAAAACCTCCTAAAAATGATATTTTATTATAATATAACTGTATTACCGTAATATAACTGTGACAAAAATGTTAACGTGTATACGTTTTGTATATGACTGTATAAACTGTACACTTTAACTATGAAACTTCCGTAACATTTTTTTATTTTTATTTTTGCAAAATTGTGTACTGAATTATGCTTTTTGGTTTTATTAATAATGTAATGTAAAAAGGGTATAGGCAATATAAGCCTCTGCTTCAGCCTATACACCTTTTCGGTCGTTTTGTATATTTTGTATACATTTCCTACTACTGTACATTGCTTCGTAAAAGAAGACCATACCACGCGTGAGACGTACGCGATATTTATTTGTGAACGTGTGTCTCTCTCTCTCTCTCTCTCTAAATCGCAGAGCAGTAGCCCACATTCCAGAGTTTATGGACGAGAATTCCCTCGCTGCCTGTCCCATCCCAGGACCTTATAACACTGCTTGGATTGGCATCTGTCTCTGGAATCGGTCCTGTTTTCGGAGATCTAAAGGGAGATTTGTTGGAATGTTCACACTTCACCACCAACCACTGATCTCCTCTTACTGGCCCATTAAACTGGGCTTTTTAAAAAGGGATGACATGTCATTGTAAATTAATTATTGAGATATTTACAGAAGTTCTGTCACGCTCCAGCGACCAAGGACGGACCACAGGAGGGTGCCCTCTGATTTGTTGGCCGGGTGAGTGAGGTCACATAGCTGGAGAGAGGAGAGCAACAGGAGCAACCAACGAGAGCCGCTGGAATGAGAAGGTTACCGGGATCGGAAAGTACTAATTGTAATTCTAAAGCCACGCTAAGTACGCTTTTCGATCGTATTGATATATGTGTTGATTCAAACACAAAAAGACATGCATGTTAGGGACTATGGATGAAAACTAGCTCATTAGCTAACTCTGGCACAATTTACATTGATGTGGAAACGGAAAGTGTTGATTGATGTGCACTGGGTCCCTGGGTAATAAATAAATAAACTTAAGGAGTAAAAAGTACAATATTTCCTTTGCAATGTAGTGGAGTACAAGTATAGTGAAGTATAAAGTGAAGTATAAAGTGAAGTATAAAGTATACAAGTACAAACTTAGTCCAAACTTAAAGTATGTGGAATATAGGCGCATCATTTCAGCCCATTCTTGCTTAAAATTATGTACATAAAGTAGCTACTCATCGACCACAGTACGTTATGTTATACATTTACATTTAGTCATTTAGCTGAACGCTTTTATCCAAAGCGACTTACAAGTTCTGTACGACAGGTCATCAGGAAGGGTACAACTCTTTCAGCTGAGTAACAATGAGCATCAAACAGTGTTGAAACTTGGGTGCTACAGACTTGAGTGCATAGTAGAGAGTGAGACATATTAGCATAGTAGCTAGTAATATAGACCAAGGAAGATTATTTAGTGGAAGAGTACATGATAGTAGAAGACAGTATGATGGTTTTCTTTTCTTTTCATTTCAGATATTGATTGATTGTTATAGCCATAACTAATATATTTACCTAGGGGGGGGAGGGGGGGGGGGGGCTACATCAACTCGAGGGACACCAACAAACTGAACAAGCTGGTGAGGAAGGCTATATCTCCGTGGTGGGAGTCGAGCTGGTCAGACTAGAGGTGATGGCAGAGAGGGGGATGAGAAGGAAGCTGGCTGCTATCCTGGAGAATCCCTCCCACCCCCTCTACGACGAGCTATAGTCAAGATCAGAAGCACGTTCAGTCACAGACTCATACCCCCCGACACTCAACTAACCGCCTAGGACAGTCCTTCATACCACAACAGTGGGCAGGAACTGCTGCCAGACATCCAACTAGAACTACTAGGAACCTAAAAAGGACAATAACCTTATGCATCCTGCACCTTGTGATACTGTGAATACTGTATATTTCAGTTAGTTAGAGAGTAAATTATAACACTACCTTACGCATACTGCACCTTATGTGATACTAGGAATACTGTATATTGCAGTTAGTTAGATAGTAAATTATATTGACTTGTTTTTTGTTTACACTGCTTGTGTTGTTTTTACTACCTGTACCCCTCCCCCCCCCCCATCCCCCATGCTGCTATGATGCCTGAATTTCAAGGGGATCAATAAAGGAATATCTTATCTTATCTTAAATCTGAGCTGTTGGGTGAAGGACAGATAAGATGATCTGCGTTGCACCGTTTAAACACACCCGGGATCGTTCACATGGGTGGGAAACATGTTTGTCGTACAAATCAGGACATTGTGAAAGTGCCGGTATCAACTTGTCCTCCTCTCTTCCTCCTCTGCCTGGCCTGGCCGCCTTTCATTTTTAATTTGTCATAACTGTTCAGGTGAAAAGCCGTCACTGTGCAGCACAAACCGCTGGATATAATAGGTCACAGGGCGCAGCAGCCCTGCTGTTTCCACAACCCCACCTGAGAGGCACTTGAAAGGGCCGTGCGCGCGGCTTTAGAGAGTCGTGAAATACCGCTAATGAAACATAAGCCCCTGTCGCCCCAGGGGTGGGTTCTCACACCGCTGCTCACTCTGCCCCCAATCTGCTGCTCGCTCTGCCCCCAATCTGCTGCTCACTCTGCCCTCAATCTGCTGCTCACTCTCCCCCCAATCTGCTGCTCACTCTGCCCCCAATCTGCTGCTCACTCTGCCCCCAATCTGCTGCTCACTCTGCCCCCAATCTGCTGCTCACTCTGCAAAGTTTTCTTCAAAGTAACTATTAGAAACTGATGGGTTCAGATAAATGTAGTGGAGTAAAAGTACAAAGTTCCCTAAAATTAAATAAGAAACCTTCAAATAAGTACCTCGAAAGTGTACTTAAGTACAGTACTTGAGTAAAAACACTTAGTTACTTTCCACCACTGCATGGACCTTATAATATGTGACAAAGAAAACAGGGACAACGTCCTGCCGACCTCAAGGTGAACACCTCGACCTCATGGCTGACGCCTTTACGCAGTACATCACGTAGACCGGCCATTCTTCAGCTCTGGTGACGGACAGGATTAGTGATGAGGTCAAGCTTCAGTCAACAGAAACGGGGGAATGTCTTATACCTCTTCTAGTGGTGCGTCATTACACGTGATTAATTGTAATTGCTACAATTTGCTGCGGAATTGCTCCCAGTCGTTGGTCTTAAAACAAGTGGGATTTGTCTTAATGATCGCCTTTTAAAAAAGGATTCTGGTCGTAACCCTGGATACCTGGAGGGGAAAGAAAGAACTTGTAAAAAGGAGAGTGTGTGTACACAGACACGTAGAAACGAGACTTCAAGCCCATGGCTATTCTCGGTCCTCTCTCCACCATGGCGGAACGAACTTCCCACCACAGTCAGGGCGGCCGAAACCTGCCAAATGTTGTGCCGTTGACTAAAAAGTTAAACACTTCTTCAATCAATATCTGAAATGAAAAAATCTTATATATATATAAAAGAAATAAGAAATAACCATCGTCTTTTACTACCATGCTACTAAATAATCATCCTACTAGACTAATACATGTCTCTATACTATGCACTCAATACTGCAGCACCCACGTTTTAACACTGTTTGATGAACATTGTTACTCAGCTGAAAGAGTTGTACCCTTCCTGCTGACCTGTTTTACAGAACTTGTAACTCGCTTTGGATAAAAGTGTTCAGCTAAATGACTAAATGTAAAATGTAGACTGAGCTCTTGATACAAAGGACTGCGTTTTTTAATTGTATTCACTATATGTTATGGTTGTAAAGTAAAAGGTTTGTTTGTGTTGGTCATGTTGCTAAACGAACGCCGGGGACGCTGGAGATGAATGGGGCTTCAAATGAATGAATAAGTTAAGAATAGCATTGTCTCTTCCTCCTCGCCTCAACCACTTTCCCTTCTCCCGCTCCATCTTTACCTTCCTCCCTCTTCCCCTCATTGTTCCCGGAAGGCGGTAAAAATCATCTCACAATCACAAACAAAATGGAAATGTCTCCCTATGGATCTCACTACATTGTAGCGCTGGGGCTGGGTGTCTGGGTGTGAGGTGCTGTTTTCACAGCTGGAGAGGGTGAACCTCCCCGTCTCCAGAAGGTCTTTCCTGCATCTGGAGAAGCAGAGCAGCGGATTCTCTCCCTGTCGAGTCCTGAAGTGGCCGATCTTAATGAAGTCTAAACAGGACTCCGGGATATGGGCCCTGGGGGGGGGGGGGAACTCCTCAGCAGGCCTCCTGGGTGGGAAACAGCCAGCTTTGTTTACCTCAAATAGCTCTGAGGGATATTTGAAAATGCACGTGCCTCGTGTGAAAGCTATAGGTCTCACTATACTGGATATACAGAAACATGATTAAAACTCAATTCATTCATATCTATTGGTCAGTTTAAATCACCACATGTCTGCAGTTGTTTTTAATTATTTTAAATGTTTAATTGTCTTTCTGTCTCTATTATTGTTTTCTTTCTTTCTGTGTATTTATTGTGTTTTGTATTTCTCAATGCCATTGTGAAGGAGAGCTTGCTCTCAACGATCCTTCGAGATTAAATAAAGCTTGAAAATGTATAAATGTAGTCACTTTCTCTTCAGTTTTGCCTGCAGAGCTCCCAACTAGTGTACGAACAAGAAACAAGACAATCACATTCCACTTCTTTAATTTCCGTTCAAGGATTAAACCTATACTTCATCAAAGTGGACGCTACAAAAGACATACATACATCCTTACAAAATAGCAAATAATGTATAACATTACAATAGATCCTTTGTGTACAACACAATACAACAGTATTTTGTAAATTATTTAACATCCATACTGGGCTGAGAACGGACGTGGTCCATTCGCATCTTTCACTTGTGTTCTTTTAGCAATAATAAAAGCAGAAACGTGAATTATATGGATAACATGAAAAAAGACATTGGTTTGAGATGTTATTCTGGTTTGAAAATACTGTTTATCCAGTGTAAAATGAGCCAGTATGTATGTTTTGTGTACTCTGTTTGGATTTGGAAGTTGATGATGTGATCATTAATAATGCACTATAATGCCAGAGTGAGGCCATCTATCGCCATTTGCTTTTCAGTAACAAAACGACTTCCGACGTCCGTAGGGAATCGAAAAGGTTTCTCTTCCGATCGCTGCACTCACTTACCACATCTGGTCAAACAGTCACTTACAGCTCAACCGTTTTAGTTGATCTTCCTCCTACTCCCTCACCACATTTTAAACAACCCTCCCCCCCACCCCCCAAAATGAAAAGCAGTCATGAGTTTCCAGACCCCTGACTCCAATGTTACAATAGGAATAACACTTCTGGATCCCAGGCTTGGCTTTCCTGGCCAAAGAACAAGTCCTCTCCAGATCCTCAGAGTCCTACAGTCTCTTGTTTTCTCCCCTCGTTCTCTTCTTTCATTATTTGGATAATCCAACCCTGTCACTTTGTTTGATGTTTTTGATACCGAGGCCAGAATATTCCACCACCTGTGGTTCTCACAAATCCACACAATTATGAGAAGGATATATATATACGCCACGGCCGACACTGTAGAGGTGACCAGGGGTGTCTGTAAAATAGTTTGGATAACTGGTCATCCCTGTCCGCCTCTTACAACACGCGTACATATGTGGTCTTTGAGTCCGTGCCCAGGTTGTTCTTCGCTAGGCATTTGTATGTGCCGGAGTCTGAGGCCGTGGGCCTCTGGATGATGAGCGTGCCCTGAGGGTGGAGCAGCTCGCTGCCCGTAGGCCTGCCCTGCCCTGCCGTGGACAGGAACGAATGATCGGGCAGCTCCCAGGTGATCTCCGGCTTGGGGATCCCGATGGCGGCACAGTTGAGATGGATAGGCGCGCCGGCCATTCCCCTCACGCTGGGAGGCGGGCCGGCGGTGATCCGGGGAGGGTAGGCGATGATGGCGACGGGGACGGTGAGAACGACCTCCCCGGCGTCGTTGCGTGCCCGGCAGATGTAGCTCCCCCGGTCGTGGAGGGTGGTGTCCCGCACCACCAGGGTCCCGTTGTCCAACAGCTGGTAGCGTCCGTGGACCTGAGGCCGGGTGAGGGTGTGGCCTCCTGGCACCGTCCAGTAGACGCTGGGCTTGGGGCTCCCGTCGGCCAGGCAGTGGAGGAAGAGCGGTTCCCCGGACACGCTGCGGATGATCCCCCTGGGCCGCGTGAGGATGTACGGCTTCTGCCCCACTTCCAAGATGATGAGCTTCTCTATGTAACCCATGGAGTTCTTGGCGGCGCAGCGGTACCTCCCGGCGTCCTCCTTGCCGGGATTGTAGATGACGAAGCTCCCGTCGCTGCCCACGTGTTGCCGGGAGCCGCGGTCCGGCCCGCCGGCGTAGCGCGTCCCGTTGGGCAGCGTCCAGATCATCTCCGGCGTCGGGTTCCCGTCCGCGGAGCAGTTCAGCACCGCGGTCTTGCCCATGCGGCTCAGGATGCGCTCGTTGAAGGGGTTCTTGAAGATGGGCCGCTGCAGCATGCTGGTCACCTCCAGCTGCACCACCATGACCGCCTCGCCGCCGTCGTTCCTCGCCATGCAGATGAACTCCGCCGTGTCGGTCGGACGCACGTTCCGGATCTCCAGCGTGCCGTTGTGATGGACGTTGATCCGGCTGCCGAAATACGGCGCGATCAGGAAGATGTTGTCGGGCATGATCCATGTGATCGACGGAGCCGGGTCTCCCTCGGCCTTGCAGTGGATGAACTTCCTCGAGTATTTGGCCGCCGAGTCTTTGATCACGGTCCTGTTCTGGTGATAGCCGTTGATGACCGGCGGGTTCCCGTCTATGTCCAGCTTGTAGACCTTGCTGTCGTCCCCGGCGGCGTTGCGAGCCATGCACACATACTCCCCGGCGTCGACCAGCTTCACGTCCCGGATGTCCAGGGAGCCGTTGACGTGCATCAGGTAGCGCTCGTTCGAGGCCGCGATGATGTCGTTGGTGGGAAGCATCCACAGGATCTTGGGCTTGGGCTCTCCGATCGCGCCGCAGTCGAAGCGGATGTTTCCCCCCGGCGGGACCTTGGCGTAGGTCTGCTGGCCGGCCGAGCGTATCCTGGGGGCCGCGCTCACCACGGTGATGTGGACGTGCATCTCGTCCTTGCCCAACTTGTTCTCGGCGAAGCAGGTGTAGTCTCCTTCCTCCGCCATGCCGATCTGTAGAGACGAGATGAAGAATGATTTATTGTTTTTAATTTAGTGGGGTAGTATGGTCATGGTCAAGGTCACCTTTATTTACAGAGCACATTTAAAACCAACCGAAGTTGCACCAAAGTGCTTCACACAGTACAAATAAACAGGCCAATTCTAAATACAATATAAAATGCACAAGTCAATACGATACAATAAATTCACTAAATAGTCACAACAAGACCAGGGATGTACAGTATGACAAGCCTCAAAAAGCCAATGAAAACAAGTGAGTTTTTAGCTGCAACTAAAGATTATCTAGGGTCTGGGCAGACCGCATTTGTAGTGGCAGACTATTCCACAACTTGGGGGCAGCCACCGCAAAAGCTTGGTCGCCTTTTGTCTTTATCCTAGACCTTGGGACATATAGAAGTACCTCATTCGATGACCTCAGAGCTCTAACTGACCTTTAGTCTTTAGCCTTGGGACATCTAAAACTACACCATTCGATGACCTCAGTAATCTAACTGGGGGCTAAACATAGAGAAGTTCAGCTAGGTACTGAGGGGGGCTCAGACCATTCAATGCCTTAAATACAAACAGGGGGGCAACAGGGAGGTAGAGCAGTCTTCTGGTAATCTGGAGGTTCCCAGTTCGATTCCCGCTCCTCAGGTGGCAGCGTATCAAAGTGTCCTTGAGCAAGACACTTAACCCCTAACTGGTCCTGATGAGCAGGTTGGCACCTCGCATGGTTGCCTCTGCAGTCGGTGTGTGAGTGAATGGGTAAAATGTGAGGAACAAATTGTAAAGAGCTTTGGATAAAAGCTGCTATATAAATGCAGTCCATTTACCATTGACCAAACAGCAAACGTGCAGATTAATGTAGTGGTGTAGCAACGGTCATACCTGGTTGAGGTAAAGCGTCCCGTTGTCGAACAGGATGAAGCGGCGAGTGCGTCCTCCCCTGCCGCCGCCGCCGGTGCCGTCAGACTGCAGGGCGCTGTTGACCACGGTGCCGTCCGGCAGGCCCCAGGAGATGTCGGGCTCCGGGGCACCCGAGGCCTTGCAGTCCACCTTCAGGTCGTTGCCGTAGGCCACCTGCTTCTTGCCGTACACCTTGGGCTCTATCTTGGCCGCCTTCATCGACACGGTGACCTTCATCAGCTGCAGGTCGTCGCCGACTTTGCTGCGCGCCACGCAGAGATAGTCTCCGGCGTCCTTGTCGCTCACGGAGTCGATGATGATAGTGCCGTTGTCCAGGACCTGGATCCTACTGCCCATCCTGGAGATAGTGAGAGAGGGTATTTGTTGTTATGTTAGGACAAAATATAAAAAAATATATATAAAAAAAAAACCTGATTGAGTATGTGGACAATTCCTTTCATGGCCTTTTGTTAACACCCCCGTCCCCCTGTCCTGTACCCTTATTCTATTCCTTTTGGTAACACCTCCCTTCCTACTTCCTGTGCCTCATCCCTTAGCCCTATCACCTGGTCAATCCCTTCCCCCGCCCCCTTCCGTTGTGTCAGATAAGGTTATTAGGTGAACTGATTGATTGATTGATTGAAAACTTTATTAACAGATTGCAGAATGGGTACAATACAGTACAGCTCAATACACACAATTGTTAAGGGGATGCAGACCAGAGAAAGACTTTCGTCTTGTTTACATCAGGGTCCCCCAACTGACAAGAAAGTCAGAGAGCTTGACCCCAAGTCCTCTACCAAACTCCTAAACTAATTTGTATTCGATTTACCATGTTTTAACAAATACATTTGTATCGACCAAGATGATTTGATCACGCACGTACTACTTACTCCATGACAAGTATTTCATTTTAAAAACGTGTCTCCTAAAATGGCAGAAACAGGCCACGTGTAGGGCACGGACCGAGGAGTCTTCTCCCTCTTCAGTTCAGTCTTCTACAAAGGCAGCAGCTGTCAGGTCCTGACTTATAGAATAGTGTAATGAGCTTTCCTCATGTGGAGGTGAAATGTGCTTCAGCTTAATATTTCCATATGTCTCAATAAACACCCAGGGTGAGCTATTCATTCAAGAGAAAGGCTTTGGGAGGATTATTCTTGGTTTATTACACCTTGCGTCTGTCTCGTTTCAAGGCTTTAACTCAAAATTATTATTCTCTCTTTTATTTCATTATTTTAAACGATAATTTAAGAAAAGTCATGCTAGGATTGCCAGGGGAGTCTTCTTAGGACAAGAAAAAGAGGAAAGGAAAATAAATCAACTAAAGCTTTCCAGCAAACAAGTCTTTGGCGTGAACCCACTAATGAAACTGGAAGGAGAACGATGCTTTTTTCTGAACTAAGCATTAAGCCACAATACTATTGCACAACAGTGATTTCAAATGTATCAATGATGTACTGTTTTGCCAATATTATGTTATCATCTTTCTTGTGGCATACGGAGAGGCTAGATGAATGTCAACCAGTGCAGCACTCTGGATGGCACGGTTATTTTGGTGCTATGGTATTTCACTGTTTGCTTGGATGTATTCTGACTAACGTATGCAAAACAACTGACTTCTTTTTGAGTTGATCCACTTACTAAATCCCTCACCTCCTTTTTAACCCCCCCCCCCCCTGACCCCTGACCCCTGTCTCCAATGTACGCCTCGTTATTTGGAGAATGAAAATACCCTGTCAGCTATTTTGGTTGCAGACGTTTCTACTGGAGAAAATGTTGAAGCCGGCAGCGTTAAATTAAGCAGAGCTGCATGACTGTGGAGCTCAAGTTTCAAGTTTTATTTTATTTGTCACATATACGGTACGCATACAATACAGTGAAATGCTTGGTTCTGTATGAGCCTCCTGAGATTGTGCTTCATACAGTAAAGAGTACTGCTTTTTAAGGGATGTAATAGTGTTTATCAATTAAAAAAAAATTATAAAAAAAAAAAATATTTAGTCAGTATGAAAATCAAATGTGATCTGAATAGTGAGATTTTTTTTTCTTTTTATTATTCTTTATTCTTTATCATTATTATTATTATTATTATTATTATTATTATTATTATTATTATTACATTTTTTCTTGTTTAACTGTGGATTGTGTGTTTCTTTTATAATGGTATAAATGATTATTTGTGTAAATTAGGTTGTACGCCGACCATTAAGTAAATACTTGTTAGTTTAGGAATAAGGGGCAGGTAACTATAAGATTTATTCTTCTTCCTGCTCCTTTCGTCCATGGAATGACTATTTATGATTGTGTAATGAAGAAACTTTGATTTCATGTGGCAAATAAAAACTCTGAACTGAACTGAACTGAACTGAGAGTAAAGGAGTAATGTAAGACCAAACACTATAGAAAATATACAATATACAAAACTAAAATGTAAAAAAAAATAACAAATATTAGGCTGTGGCTTGTCATGATCTCCATGGAGACAACAGGACACATCAACATGCATGTCGTTGATCACAGGCGATAGTGTTCAGGTAATGGCAACTAATGACCTTAAAGCTACGGTAAGGATATCAATTAGGAAGGCAAGCCTTAGCTACGTAGGGGAGGGGGAGTGACCCGTATACTTGGTCAATGGTAAATGGTGAATTTATATAGCAGCTTTTATCCAAAGCGCTTTACAATTTGTTCCTCACATTTTCACTCACACATTCACGGCGGAGGCAACCATGCAAGGTGCCAACCTGCTCATTGCGGAGCAATTAGAGGGGTTAAGTGTCTTGCTCAAGGACACTTCAACATACTGCCCCTGCCCGGGAGGAAATGGAATCGAACCCGGGAACCTCTGGATTACCAGACGACTGCTCTACCTCCCAAGCCACCGCCCCCCCCAAAGTACTTGTGTACTTAATTTCAATGAACAAAATGCAGACTGAATTATTACCAGACTGTGTAACCATTACGATCTCCAAGAAAGAGAGACGAAACAAAATGTTCAAAACGACACTTATCGCTTGTTATCGACTCTGCAGATTGTCTCATTTCTCCTCCATGATTTAACAGCATCACACTTTCCACCGGGATCAAACTGGATTGGATTATTAAGCTCTGCACCAGCGCACGCTCAAGGAGCTCCTTTACCGATATCAATCACGGGGGGATTGTGGCTAATCATTACGTCAAAACACTAACACCATTATTCTCTAACTTATGGGGATCAGTCAGTGCAGGAAGTCAGAATGAGGGAAACTGGAAACATGAGACCGGTGGTTTAAAAGGAAAGCAAAAATATTTCACCTATACAAATAGCGGTTACAGTCGTCCCTGGAGATATGCAACGTTTTCCTGCTTGATGTGTTCAATCTGTGCTAAGGGGGGCTCGGTGGAGATTCAAAGACTGCTGAAGTAGGCCTATCTCTGTTTCCAATCCAAGTTACATTTCCAAGGTCTTTAGGTGCTCAGTGCTTGAATGGAGAATGACTATTCAATCGTGAACCCTTTCCACGTAGAACAATTGGAGTCTTTGTCAAAGAGAGGACAAGTGACCCCTCCTCTTTGTAAAGGAGAGCCAAATCGCATGCTGATGACGACTATGTATATTTAGACATTTCTGCTTATTCATAAAATATTATGAAGCGCATAAATTGGATGAATATCAGGATATAAGCTCATTATAAGTAAAAGTATATTGTTCCCAATTAATGTTCTAGCTGATGAGCAATTTTTTGAAATTGTGCCTTTTAAAGTTTCAACTCAGTTTAAACACTTAGGAGTCAATGTCAACCAAATAAATTGCAGATCTTTACAAACAACGTTTTTACTTTGTTCAACAGAATAATCCATCATATCCTAATTCATCAAACCAGTCTTCAATGGAATCAATGTTCTTCAAATATATCTGAAAAAACGGTCTCAGTTGACATCTGAAATCAGCTTGGCAGGATAACCTACTGTAGGTGAGGAGATGTCAGAGGAACAGTGGCAGACAGAACAGATCCTAGAACAGATGCATAGCTCTTCAGAGTGTGCCAGACATGGCCACCTTACAAGTTAAGATAATACGGTGTTTACATTGGTCAAAGTAGAAGAAGATCCCTAGATCTAGGAATTATAGAATCAAGCGTAGTGAAAAATAATATGTTGGTCAGCCTTCTGGCAAGAAGACCGGTCTTACTCAATTGGAAACAGAAAACAGCACCAACACATTCAAATCCAATGAAGGATGTGACAAAACACTTGGAACTATAGAGACAATTCGATTTTCTCGGAATAAAATAGAAAATACATTTGACAAAGTTTGGCAACCTTTTATAGACCACTTCAATGATATCAAATTATCTGACAAGAGTTGAGATGGTCTCTTAGATCCAACAAGTAAATAAAGAAATATAATATGGAACAGACTTATATTACCCCCCCCCCCCCCCCCCCCCCCCCTCCTTTTATTTTATTTATTTTTTCTTTCTCTTTTATGGAGGGATATATATGTCATAATCTGTACAGATTGATCTCAAACATCACTACTGTATTATAAATTTGTTGAACACAATTACAAAGCAACATTTTTGATCCACAATTAAAATTTGACAGACAAGTGAACTCAGTGGTAACGGCATGTTTTTTCCAACTACGCACCATTGCCAAACTCAAAGCCCTTTCTCTCCCCTGCAGACCTTTAGAGAGTCACATGCCTTCTCTATTTGAACAACCACATCAAGCAAGAGGTGGACGCGGGCAAATACTGCGGCATGGTCATGCTGGACCTACAAAAGGCCTTCGACACTGTCAATCACACCATTCTGATTGACAAGCTAAAAGCAATTGGTTTTCATAGTTTATCAGTGAGCTGGATACAATCCTACCTGGAGGGGAGAGAACAGATGGTGGAGGTAAACGGTACCCTATCCCCCCCCCCTCACAGTGAACTGTGGTGTTCCACAAGGAAGCATACTAGGACCGCTACTGTTCCTAATTTATGCAAATGACATGTCATCAGCTTGTGACTGCAACTTGTTCCTGTTTGCGGACGACTCAGCCCTGCTGGTCTCTGACAAGAACAAGTTACAGGTTGAAAAAACCCTCAGCTCGGAACTAGGCAAAATCTGCATATGGCTCGCCGACAACAAACTATCATTACACATGGGCAAAACAGAGTCCATTCTCTTCGGTTCAAATAACAAACTCAGCAAGACCGACGGCTTCTCAGTTACAGTGGGTGTCAATATTGTCACAAGGAAAGATGAGATTACCTACCTGGGTTCCATCCTAGAGGCTAATCTTTCCTGTGACAAAATGGCATCCAATGTAATAAAAAAAGTCAACCAACGAACTTGATTCTTGTACCGGATCTCCTCTCTGGTAAACAAGAATACCCTGAAGACTCTGGCAGGAGCACTCATTCAAGGGTACTACGACTATGCTTGCACCTCATGGTACCGAAGCACCTCAAAGGCACTAAAAACCAAATTACAAACATCTCAAAACAAACTAGTCAGACTACTGCTTGACCTGACTCCTAGAACCAACCTCACCCCTGCCCACTTTGCCAACCTAGGATGGCTTAGAGTAGACGACAGAGTACAGCAACTTGCAATGGGCCTGGTCTACAAGATACACTACACGACCAAGGTACCCATATACATGTCAAAATACTTCCCAAAGGTCAGTGAATACCACGATCACAACACCAGAGGGAGCTCCACAAATCATGTTAAACCCAGATTCGGCTCAAACAAGGGACTAAACACGTTTCGCAATTATGCCACATCAATGTGGAACGCCCTACCCAAAGCTGTAAAGGAATGTGAATCACTACCCACTTTCAAAAACACTCTCAAAGAACACCTACGGGAGACTGCAATTCGAAACTGGCCCCTACAAATGTCCTAACCCAGTTGTATAGTAAAGACCAAGTATGGCTTTGTCAGTATTCCAATGTACAGTGTTTGAATCTCGCAACCCTCCCCCTCTTGTTTTCTTTATTGTTATTTTGTTATATTGTTATATTGTTATTGTACTTTGTTTGTGCATAGGTGTGTGTGTGTGTTGTGTGTGTGTGTGTGTGTGTGTGTGTGTGTGTGTGTGTGTGTGTGTGTGTGTGTGTGTGTGTGTGTGTGTGTGTGTGTGTGTGTGTGTGTGTGTGTGTGTGTGTGTGTGTGTGTGTGTGTGTGTGTGTGTGTGTGTGTGTGTGTGTGTGTGTGTGTGTGTGTGTGTGTGAGTGTGTGTGTGTGTGTGTGTGTGTGTGTGTGGAGAGGTATTTTGTGCTAAAAAAAACCCATCAATACAGTTACAAAATAAGAAAGTCCTACTCGGTGCATCTTTCTCACCGCATATCAAGGGAATCAGGGTCTCCTTACCTGTGCCACTGGTCCACCACAGCCTTGGAGGGAAGCCTCCAGATGACCCTGGGTTTCGGGTCCCCTACTGCCGAACAGTCGAGTATCAGCCGGTCCCCGTAGGACAGCTCCGTCAGACGCCGGCTCGTCGCCACTATCTGAGGTGCGGACTCCCGCTGCACCACCGTCAGGGTCACGACCCTCCGCTCGGAGCCCGTGGAGCTGGTGGCGATGCACTCGTACATCCCGCTGTCCGTCGCCGTCGTGTCCCTCAGGTGGAGGGTCCCGTTGGCGAACACCGACACCCTGGGGTCCACCGTGGCCCTGTTGTTGGGTTTGACCACCGAGCCGTCGTAGAGGACCCAGTGGAGGGTGGGCTGGGGGTTACCCTGCCCGGTGCAGGGCAGCCACACGCTCTGCCTCAGACCGGCCGTGACCTGCTCACGCTTGTCCTCTCGGATGCCGGGAGGAGCCGCCACGACCTGCAGTCGCACCGTGGCGGTGTCGGCGCCCGCGGGGTTACTGGCGATACATTTGTAGTGACCTCGGTCGTAGACGGACACCTGCTTGATGACCAGGGTGCCGTCGGAGGTCACCGACACCCTCCCTTTGTCCGGGTTTTGACCCCTGACCTGGGTTCGGTTGGCCAGGATCCAGGAGATCATGGGCGGCGGGCGGCCCTCCGCCTTGCACTTCATCTCCATGGTCTTCCCCGCGTGGGTCTTCATCTCTCTCATCTTGGGCTCCAGGATGCGAGAGGGGTAGGCCACCACAGAGAGGGTTACCAGGAGCTTGTCCGAGCCCTGCTGGTTCTCCGCCAGACAGAGGTACTGCCCTCGGTCCCTGATGTTGGCGTTCTGGATGGACAGCGTGCCGTTTTCTAACACCTCAAACTTGCCCATCCTCCCCTTGATGGTGATGGTGCTTCCTGATGAGGCAGAGACGGTTTTGTTTTTTTAATGCATACGTCAATAAAAAGCTTTAAAAGCACTCAGACATACGTCAATGGAAGAATATACTGTACACTGTAAACGACTAACGAGTCGGTCGCAGTCAACCAGCACCTGTTAACGGTTCTGACCCTCAGCCTGTTAGTGCGGCCGCCTGTGGATCCTATGGTCCCAGGTTCAAATCCACTCGGTTACACTACCACTATTTTACACCAAAGAGTGTGGGATGAATCCACTCTAAAGGCATTCTAAAGGGCAGTGTGTGTGTATGTGTATGCATGTAAGGGTGGAGAGAGAGAGAGAGAGAGAGAGAGAGAGAGAGAGAGAGAGAGAGAGAGAGAGAGAGAGAGAGAGAGAGAGAGAGAGAGAGAGAGAGAGAGAGAAAGATTGTGAGTGAGTGAGAGAGAGAGAGGGAGAGGGAGATAGGGAGAGAGAGACAGAGAGAGAGAAAAAGATAATAAATTCCAAAAGATAAATAGATATGGTAATAAAAAAATAAAGATATTTAAATTGAATTAAACATTTGAATGGGTCAAAGTGTTTGACAAATTATGTTCTGTTCTGAAAGAAAACAATACCTGTGCTTGATGAGAAGCGTCTCCAGCTGATGGTAGGTTGGGGGTTTCCGACAGCCTCGCATGGCAAAAAGGCATCCGAGTTGGACAGCACTGTGAAACTGGCTGCATTGCCCCCTACTATCTTGGGCTTGCTGGGCAGGTCTCTGGTGGAGGGTTCAAAGCCCACAATATTGGCTGTAGTGGCCTCATAGCCAGTGATGTGAGTGGAGATGGCCTTGCCTATGTCCTTGCTGCTGTACGGGACATGACTGTTAGTGTAGCCCTGCTCCGCTGTCAGAACAGTCACTGTGTCAAAGGTCAGGGCCGTGTCTGGGCCACCACCCCTGGGTCCGCTACTAGACATGGTAGGCCTTATTCTCTTCACCAGGGGCCTCTGTGTGGGATGACCGATGTTCCTCCCAGATGGTGGTCTGACATTGCTGTGGTCTCTGCTCACCCATGCGGTGGGTCTGACCGTAGGGCGAGGTGTAGTTCTGGTGGTCCAAGGTCTGCTGGTCGTGGTGTAAACCCGTGGACGACTAGTGACCGGTGACTCTCTCCAGTTGATCTCCTCATAATCCGTCTCATCCTCTGAAGTCCGATCAGTGGAGACAGTCACTGCGCTCCTCTCCAACTCCCTGGACGGGGTATACAGGGGTCTGGAGACGGAGATGGTCCGCTGCGGTAGTGTGGTGGTCTCCACGGTAGTTTCCATGGTGGTCTCCATGGTTGTTTCCATGGTAGTTTCCATAGTCGTTTCCATGGTGGTCTCCATGGTCGTTTCCGTAGCTTCTGTCGTGGTGGTAGGGGCTTTAGTGGTAGTGGACTTCCAGAAGGGTCTTCTACCCTTGGAAGGCTTCCTCCTCCTCCCCCATCCCTCTCTGCCCGGCTTCCGTCTGTTCCCAAACCCGCGACCAGGGGACCCCCCGGATCCGGACGATGAGGTTTCGTCAGGGTTTTCCCTCATGGTTGGTTTTGTTGTGGGTGGAGCAGCGATGGTGTGGGTCTCTGGGGGTATCCCGACTGTGGTGGAGGACGCGGGGTAGTAAGACGGCGAAGATGTGGTTTGGCGACGTGAACCTGGACGTGCCGTAGGCCCAGAGTCACCGGAGGAAGAGTCTCCATAGTCGTCATCCGATGAGCTCTCTGTGCTCGCCCTGTGCCTGGATGGAGACTCGGTCTGCGGTTCAGCCAGAGACTCTGCTGTGGGTGGAGCGGCGGGGCGTGTGGTCGGTGTGGCGGTGGTGGTTCCGACGGTGGTTGGAGCCTCCTTGGTGGTAGGTGGCTTCCGTAGCCGGTCCAGTGCCTCTCTCTGGTGGCTCCCGCCTCCAAACAGTCTGTCCCAGGGGATCTTCCCTCTGATGATCTTAGAGATGGTGGCGGTGATTGAGGTGGGGTCAGTTGTAGGGTCAGCCTCTGGGGCATCAGCGGAGGTGATGTAGCTACTGGACTGCTCCTGCCTGGACTCGGCATGGGTGGAAGGAGGCTCGGAGGTGCTGTAGTAGGGAGTGGTAACCGGGGTGGCGTGTGTAGTAATCGCAGGTCTTTCTGTCCTGCGTAAAGAGGAAGTGTAAGCATTGGGGGATATCGTCGGTGTGCTAGCAGCCCTCGAGTCGGTGGCTGTCCTCCTCTGCCCATTCTCATCACATTCACCACAGTCTGGATGAAAAACAAAAAGACGAATATCCTTAGGTGCATCTTGTCACGTGACAGCATCATTGTCATCATATTAAGACTATATCAATGGAATTGGTACCTGGTAGACTCAATAGACATGGTTCAAGTAAGGGGTTAGGTTGTGCTACATCTTGTACCATATGCACAATTTGGATACTAACACAGACATGCTTTAAAAAAGTGTTTACAAGGTTCAGTTCCTCTCCCAAAATGTATTGCAATTAACATGAACACAAAACCATGCCGTGTAGCAGATATCAAACATCTCAAATATAGGAAAAGCAAATATAGCAACACATGGTATATTCACAATATCTTCAGAATAGGCACAAACTATTGGTACACTTTATTTAAAATTGATTCAATTGGCCATTTCTCTCTTATGTCATGCTCAGGTTGGGATTTCTTGGAAAGTGTGAATATGGTCCATTTAATCTATTTTAAATATGTTTACCAAAATGAATCCCAACGTGAACAGGACATAAGAGCAAAATGGCCACAGTGTGAATACGGCCAGTGCCTACCTGCAGTCAGCTCCATGGTATAGGGCACCGTGGCATTCCCATCCTTCTTCACGGTGGGCTGTTTGAGCTTATTGATGATGGACTGGATGTCAGTTATCCTGTTGGGTTTGACTATCCTCCTGCGGCCGTGGAAGGTTCTCCTCCGGCCCCCTCCTCTGCCCTTCTTGGGCGGGATGATGTGGATCTGCTGACGGGAGATGATGGTGGATCCGGGAGGCAGGTGGGGGGCCTTGATCCTCTGCGTGGTGTGGAAGGTGATCTCATCCTGCTGCCTCTCCGTGGTGGTGACAGCCGTGAAGGTGGTCTGGCTTTCTGGGTCAGTGGAGGTGTGCACGATCGGGTCCACCGAGCCCGGTCCGTCCATCATGGGAGTGACGTTAGGGTCCGTGACGAAGGTCAATCTTCCCGTGAAGGTCTCTGAAGGTTCTGAAGACGGTTCTCCTGAGAAGTGGAGCCGGGTCTCTTCTGAGGTGTCCGTCACGGTGAGGCGCAGAGTGACTGGACGTCTGTTTGACAATGGTTCTGTGGTTCTTTCCAGACCGTATGACTCGCTGTGCTCACTAAAACCGGGGCTGACTGTATCCTCTGAAAGCCTCTCATAAGGCGTGACCGCGTCACTTTGGCTTTCACTACCGCTCGCTGGACCGCGTGTGAATGTGGATTTGATCGGTCTGGAATCCGACTGTGTGTATGTCTCTGTTGTTATGGATTTTTCCGTGAAACTAGTCTGACTGCTGTCTGCAGGGCTCTCTGTGGTCGCCTCGGCGCTGGTCTGACTGTCGTCTGTGGTTGCCTTGGCGCTGGTCTGACTGCCGTCTGTGGTCGCCTTGGCGCTGGTCTGACTGTCGTCTGTGGTCGCCTTGGCGCTGGTCTGACTGTCTTCTGTTGTCGATGGCGTGACACTGTACCTACTGTTCTGTTCCGTTGCCATGGATTCAGTTTGACTGTAATAATTGTTTTGGGTTATAGTTATGCTGGATCTACGCTCTGGTGGATTATCTGTAGTGAGTCGATCGTCTCTATAATGGTCGTCGTCGCCCGAACCGGTTTCCCCGTTCCCAGAGAGCCCGGAGTCTGAGTCCTGGAATTTCACGCTCTCCTCCTTCACACCATCTGTCTTTTTTGAAGACCCACCTTGGGCCTTTTTCATAAACTCCGCAAATTTCTCCGGGTCCACTTTCCTATGCGTATTATCAAAAGTCCTCCTGTTGCTCTTGTTGCTCCAGATGCGTCTGTTACTCACTGGACCCCTCCTCCTGTGCCCCAGCCTGCCTCCCCTGCCCTGCGGCCTGAGTCCAGGGTAGGGTCGGTCTGAGGTGACAGTCCTGGACTCCTGACTGTTTCTTTCGGAGGGGCTGGAAGAGGGGAGTTCGCCGAGGGAGACCTCGTTCTCCTCCAAGCTGGGGTCCACCATGACCTCTGAGCCCATTCCTGAACCCTCGTTGTCGACCACCGGTACTCTGTCCGACCCTACTCCTGTCACTGTCACCTGCGATACAAGAAGGTCAACCCCCAGGTGGTTGGAAGCCAGGCACCTGTAGAACCCCCTGTCCCTCGCTGTGAGACGCTGCATCTCCAAGGTCCCATTCTTATACACCTTCCGGGTCCCATGGGACTTATCCAGGACCGAGTGGTCTGGCAGTATCCACTGGACCGAGGCCTCTGGGCTGCCTGTGGATCCGCACTCCAGAACCAGACTTTGCCCCAGAGGTCTCGACAGTTGCACCCCATTGACCTCGGTTTCCTCCACATCGGGAGACAGAACCGTGACCCGGAAGCTGAGAATATCCGCGTCCAGGTAGTTGGTGGCGATGCAGCGGTAGAGGCCGGTGTCAGACGTGTCCGCGCCTCGTAGGAAGAGCTTCCCCTCGGCAGTGATTACGAGCCGTTGGTCCTCGCTGGTGTAAGGCGCTCTGACCTTGGTGCCGTCCGCCAGGATCCACTCCACCGAGGGCTTTGGCTCGCCCAGCGTCTGGCAGATCAACTCTGCCACGCCACCTGTAATGACAAATGTTGCGCTGTCATCAGAATGTAATTACATTACCTTTGAACAGCTTTTGTTTTCTTTAAAAGCAATATACTGCCAACTCCTACCCCCACCTGTAGAAGTAAACCTGTATGACGAATCAGTTTAGGTTTTAATGGGGAGCAGATGTTTTGCATAGTTTGTGGTTAGATGGTTGGACGGGGTTATTATAAGTGTACGTTAGCTTATTTATTCGCCACTAATCCAGTGCAACACCCACCTATGAGCACAGAGTGCTCCGTCTTGGTCTGGTTGTCTCGCTTGATCATGGTCCAGCTGTAGCGATCTCTCCTGGGCGCTCGGTTCTCCACGCGCAGGTTAACCACCGATCTGTACTTGATATGCAGGGTGGAGAAGGTGGTCGTGGTTCGGTCCAACTGGAAGCTGACCTCGCCTTGCATCAGCCACGCGGGAGACGCCTTGATCTCAGCCTCGATGTCCGTGTGGATCTCCTCCCGCTCTTCGTCCGGCCTGATCTGGCTGTACCGG
Source organism: Notolepis coatsorum (assembly GCF_963971535.1). NCBI lineage: Eukaryota > Metazoa > Chordata > Actinopteri > Aulopiformes > Paralepididae > Notolepis > Notolepis coatsorum. The sequence goes on along the minus strand of NC_140165.1, from coordinate 309,171,674 downwards.
TACACCATCTCCGGGCTCCTGGCCAGCATCAGGCCCCGCTCCAGCCTCATGGGAGAGTCACTGTAAGTGGCCAGGATGCGCCAGAGCTGCTGGATGTGTTCATAGTCGACGTTGCAGACGAGAGAGGTGGCTACGGCGGCGGTGAGCATGGTGACGTTGTGTTCTCCCTCCTCCTCCAGGGTCAGAGTCAGGTTCTCCAGGGCAGAGGGACTCTGGACGGTGCAGGACAAGCTGGCGTCGTTGTGAAGCTGGTCGGTCAGGTTCATGTGCAGGGCGCCGATGGGGGCGACGAAGTCCCTGGGAGAGACGGGGGTGAAGTCGCCCTCTTCCAGGGTGATGTTTCTCTGCTTCAGGTGGGGTTGGATCCAGGGCTTGGTGCAGGTGAAGGCTTCGCTGGGCAGCTGGGAGAGGTATCTGTTGCGGTGAGGTGCAGGACTGTCACACGTAGGGCACAGCTGTCCCCTGGCGTACTTCCTGTCTCGCTTGCATTTCAGCACTCCTGGAAATATTAAAAATAAATTGAGGTATGTTAGAGGGATTTCTGCAGGGGAGAAAATACTTTTACACAGAGAAAAAGTAGGCCTATCATCCACAGCTTATTCGTGAAATCTTGTGAGCCGTGAACTATAATTGTATTAACAAACTGTAAACCTTTATGGGTTTACATGCTCACCTGCTAAGTCATAACATTGTGAAACCATAGAAGCTTTGTTCGTCTGTGTCTTTTGTTATTCTATCTTCCCACGCCGTGCTGGGAAGAGGAGACAATCTCTTCGAAAAATAACTGCCTCCACGTCTCCAAGAGGAATTTATGTTTCCCTTGGACACACCTCTGTTGTTGGACACAATCCCATTCACCATTATCTCAAGGGACCAAATACATCATCTCTTTTTAACGTCTGAGTAAAATTAACATTCACATATCCTACCAGATGTGTTCGCTTTATGTCACCACTACACTACATCTGTGCCCGGTTAAGCGGTCACTTAAGAGATGTTTTGCGTTACCAAAGAATGAAAGTGTTTCATAGAACCGTTCAAGTGGCTAGGTTACAGGTATTTCATAGGGCCATATGGCTAGCTAGGCTACAGGTATTTCATATGGCCATATGGCTAGCTAGGCTACAGGTATTTCATAGGGTCATATGGCTAGGCTACAGGTATATCATAGGGCCATATGGCTAGCTAGGCTACATGTATTTCATAGGGCCATATAGCTAGGCTACAGGTATTTCATAGGGCCATATAGCTAGGCTACAGGTATTTCATAGGGCCATATGGCTAGGTTATAGGTATTTCATAGGGCCATATGGCTAGGCTACAGATATTTCATAGGGCCATATGGCTAGCTAGGCTACAGGTATTTCATAGGGCCATATGGCTAGCTAGGCTACAGGTATTTCATAGGGTCATATGGCTAGGCTACAGGTATTTCATAGGGCCATATGGCTAGCTAGGCTACAGGTAGTTCATAGGGCCATATGGCTAGCTAGGCTACAGGTATGTCATAGGGCCATATGGCTAGGCTACAGGTATTTCATAGGGCCATATAGCTAGGCTACAGGTATTTCATAGGGTCATATGGCTAGGCTACAGGTATTTCATAGGGCCATATGGCTAGCTAGGCTACAGGTAGTTCATAGGGCCATATGGCTAGCTAGGCTACAGGTATGTCATAGGGCCATATGGCTAGGCTACAGGTATTTCATAGGGCCATATAGCTAGGCTACAGGTATTTCATAGGGCCATATAGCTAGGCTACAGGTATTTCATAGGGCCATATGGCTAGCTAGGCTACAGGTATTTCATAGGGCCATATGGCTAGGCTACAGATATTTCATAGGGCCATATGGCTAGCTAGGCTACAGGTATTTCATAGGGCCATATGGCTAGCTAGGCTACAGGTATTTCATGGCCATATGGCTAGGCTACAGGTATGTCATAGGGCCATATAGCTAGGCTACAGGTATTTCATAGGGTCATATGGCTAATCTACAGGTATTTCATAGGGCCATATAGCTAGCTAGGCTACAGGTATTTCATAGGGCCATAGGGCTAGCTAGGCTACAGGTATTTCATAGGGCCATATGGCTAAGCTACAGATATTTCATAGGGCCATATAGCAATGCTACAGGTATTTCATAGGGCCATATGGCTAGCTAGGCTACAGGTATTTCATAGGGCCATATAGCTAGGCTACAGGTATTTCATAGGGCCATATAGCTAGGCTACAGGTATTGCATATGGCCATATGGCTAGGTTATAGGTATTTCATAGGGCCATATGGCTAGGCTACAGGTATTTCATAGGGCCATATGGCTAGGCTACAGGTATTTCATAGGGTCATATGGCTAGCTAGGCTACAGGTATTTCATAGGGCCATATGGCTAGCTAGGCTACAGGTATTTCATAGGGCCATATGGCTAGCTAGGCTACAGGTATTTCATAGGGCCATATGGCTAGCTAGGCTACAGGTATTTCATAGGGTCATATGGCTAGGCTACAGGTATTTCATAGGGTCATATGGCTAGGTTACAGGTATTTCATAGGGCCATATGGCTAGCTAGGCTACAGGTATTTCATAGGGCCATATGGCTAGCTAGGCTACAGGTATTTCATAGGGTCATATGGATAGGTTACAGGTATTTCATAGGGCCATATGGCTAGCTAGGCTACAGGTATTTCATAGGGCCATATGGCTAGGCTACAGGTATATAGGCTATAGGGTACAGGTGTTGCTGGACATGAAGAGACAGGGAATTTGCACGTCACTAACTTAGCTAACTCCCTAACTCACTCTCCGAACGTTTCGAAACAAAACACCCGTTCCGGTTCCTCACCGGGGTTTCTCCGCGCCCACTCGGGGAACCAGGACATGCGGCAGTCGCACGCCCAGCTGTTGCCGTGTAGGAAGACGTTCTCCAGCTGGGAGCATCCGGAGAAGATGTCCGCCGGCAGGCTGGTGAGGAGGTTGTCCGACAGGTGGATGTTCCTCACCGAGGACACCTTGAAGACCTGGCTGTGTCTCAGGGTGACGAAGGTGTCCGGGTGGAGCTGCTGGAGCTGGTTGCCCTCCAGGTGGACCAGCTGCAGGTTGGTCAGGCCGTAGAAGGCCTCGGGGTTGATGAACTCGATGCGGTTGTGGTCCATGTGGAGCCTCAGCAGGCCGTCCAGGCCTTTGAACGTCTCCTTGTTGATCTCCTTCACTTTGTTGTAGGACATCTTCAGGACCTGAAGAGAAGAAGAGAACGCCGATTAAGGACACAGTGACATGATGTTTGAGAACGATGCTTATTCAGAATCAGAATCAGAAAGGTCTTTATTGGCAAGTAGATTGCAACATACAAGACATTTTATTTGGTCATTTGGTGAGGCATTAATGGACAGACAATTACGGTAGAATAAAATAAAAGGTAGAATCAAATTAAATGGAATAGAAACTAAATTAAAATAGAGGCACAATGGGGCACCATGTAGATGCGCTCACAGCGTAATCGCAACGTCCTGGGTGCGACATGTGTTACATGTCCTCCCCATCTCTCTCCCAATTTCTCCCTGTCCTGTCAAAAACCCTGGCAGCACATCACCGTCCCCCACCCTCATCCACCTCCACTGGCTCCCCATCAAATCCTGCATCACCTACAAAATCCTCCTGCTCACCTACAAGTCCGTCCACGCTCTGGCACCTCAGTACCTCACTGACCTCCTCCACCCCCTCACTCAGTCACAGTCCCTGCGATCCTCAGACACTGGTCAGCTCTCCATTCCCCCGAACCAGACTGCAGACCTTTGGGGACAGAGCTTTCAGCGTGGCGGCTCCCACCCTCTGGAAGTCCCTCCCTGCAGAACTCCGCAACGCCCCAACTCTGGACTCCTTCAAAAAAGACTCCTCAAAACCCACCTCTTCAACTCGACCTTTGACCCCTAATTTCCCACTTTGAATGTTGTGTCTGTCCACCATGTTTGTTATTTTAGTTTCCCCCCTATGTAAAGCGACCTTGGGGTTTATGAAAGGCGCTATATAAAACAAAGTTATTATTATTATTAATAATACAATTAGTTAAAAATGCCCTAAAAAATAAAGGCACAATAGAATATAATCTAATTATAAAATAAAATAGGCCAGAGCTGTACAATTGTGCACGATGTGGTCAAATTGGATAAATACATTGTCGTTAACGTGCTTTTAAAAGGTGAATTATTAAAAGCGGTGAGAGTTCTTGTAAAAACAGCGGGACAGGAGAATTTAGGTTATCCCATCTGGGACGGCTTCCAAAAAGCAATTGTTAGGCACGGTACTGCACGTAGAGTAAATGAACACGGTTGTAAAGAGAATATCTTTAGTTAATATTTATGAATCCCTCACCCTCCCTTGAACCCTCAGGGTCTACAACTTGTCGTAATAGTATATTAATCCAAGCCCTATATAAACATTGTCTGACGTGATGGTGACTGGTACAGGCCATCCTTTCACTGATTACTTTAGTACTGAGTAGCGTAGGTGCCAGGTGCCAATCCCACTCAATATAGGAGAAGCATTTTAGCCTTCAGAAATACGAAAAATACAAAGACATGTCTGATTATACTCTGAGTTTCCTGTGAGTTTCCTACTTTGGAAAGGAACACATAATATAATGATTTTGGAAGGCTTGCCTGTCCTGTAGTCTATAGTGAACTTCATGCCAGACGACTAGGGCCTAGATTAATATACTTTTACGACAAGTTGTAGACCCTGAGGATTTATAAATATTAACAAAAAATATTCTCAATACAACCGCGTTCATTCATTTAAGTTAAGTTTAAGGTCCTGAGTTAAAAAATATATATTAAAAAAATAAATAAAAGTGAACCCTTCCTTTAACACCACGGATTCAGCTGTTTCTTTAATAATAAATCGACTTTTTACAATTGGATAATATTTTTTATTTTTAAACTATTTTGGGTCTTTTGATAGAGTTTTGAATCCAGTCAAGTGAGAATGTATCTAAAAACTGAAATATTATCATTGACTCTGAGTCCGTCAACAGGGCTATTGGCTACACCTAAAGGCCTTAACCCTTTCACTACCACACTACCAAAGGGTTAACCCCTTCACTGCGACGATACAGAAGGTTAACCCTTTCACTGCCACCCGACAAAGGGTTAACCCTTTCACAACCAACAAATACAGAAGGTTAACTCTTTCACTATACCACACTACAGACGGTTAACCTTAGCAGAGTTCAGTGATGTGAATGCAAATGAATGGAAACTGTCAAGTTGATCAACAGATGTTGACTGTAAAAGTATCTGAGGGCATTAATGGGAGCAATTATTTTTTAAGTAACTAAATAGTTACTTTTCACAGTAGCACATTACTTTTGGGTGTAATGTAACTAGTAAAGTAACTGAGTTACTATGTTTCCGTAACTAGCAGAACAACACTGGTGACGGCCTACCTGTAAGGACCTGAGGTCTTGAAAGGCTCTGTCTTCGATGCTGTGTATGGAGTTGCTGTGTAACATCAGCAGCTCCAGGTGCTGCAGACCCGACAGGTCGGTCTCTCCCAGCGTCGTGATGCTGTTGTACCTAAATAGAGCGGTGGTGGAAAAGTGACACGAAGTGAACCACTGCTTGTTTACTGACCTCGAACGCTTTTATAGAGAGGTACTTGGACAAGGGTCAAAAATGTTCTCACTCCTTGTGGAAATGAAAAGAGGGAGAGAGAGAGGGGGGAGAGGGAGAGGGGGAAAGAGGG
>NC_140165.1:309142946-309165737 GCF_963971535.1 Notolepis coatsorum | reverse complement strand
ATACTGCACGCTCGAATGCGCGCTCGCTGGCACACACACGGGAGAGAGAGATGGGAGAGAGAGAGGGGTGGGGAGAGAGAGAGATGGGAGAGAGAGAGATGGGAGAGAGAGAGGGGAGAGAGAGGGGTGGAGAAAGAGAGAGAGAGAGAGAGAGAGAGAGAGAGAGAGAGAGAGAGAGAGAGAGAGAGAGAGAGAGAGAGAGAGAGAGAGAGAGAGATGAGAGAGAGAGAGAGAGGAGTGAGAGCGAGAGATGGGCCGAGAGAGAGAGAGAGAGATGGGGAGAGAGAGAGAGATGGGCGAGAGACGAGCGAGATGGAGAGAGAGAGAGAGAGAAAGAGAGAGAGAGAGAGATCGAGAGAGAGAGAGAGAGAGAGAGAGAGAGAGGAGAGAGGAGAGAGAGAGAGAGAGAGAGAGAGAGAGAGAGAGAGAGAGAGAGAAGAGAGGAGAGAGAGAGAGAGAGAGAGAGAGGAGAGAGAGAGAGAGAGACAGAGAGAGAGAGAAACACAAACAGTGCAAACACACACCAAATTATGTGGAGAGGGGATGACAGAGGAGACAATTGCACATATGTAAATTCAACTGAAAGATTCAGAACCTCTATATTTATTTATATATCCCCGCCAGGCGAACGCTGCCCCATGGAGGAGTATATGCAAGGAGATGCAACGACCCGCTCATGTACTGTATGATCCAGTGATGATGAGTGACAGGGGGGGGCTGAGAGTGATGGTTCTGATGACGTCACATACTGGATGTTGTTATTTACTCTTCACAAACACCTCTGGACTGCACATGATTGATTGAATTGATTGAAAACTTTATTAACAGATTGCAGAATGGGTGTACTTTACAATACAGTACGGCTCAATACACACAATTGTCAAGGGGATGCAGACCTGAGAAAGACTTTCGTCTTGTTTACATCCGGGTCCCCCATTTTCAATTCATAGTGAGAGTCCTATACACATCCTACATGCAAAGACACCTCCTCTCTCCAGGCTAGTTTGCTGTGTCATTAACTCAGCCCAGCTTGGGGTCACTTCATGCCTCGTTTAGAGCATTTCCCCCCTTGGGTGCGGTTCATTTTTGGTTGGCGTATATACACACAGTAATTGAACCGGGTCTGCACCAAACAACCGCACCCGGTCCACCTGTTAGAGGAGGTCTCGGTCCGCCTCCAGTTGAACTCTGGAGCAAAGAAAATAGCAAGAAAAGACCGGAAAATCACGGATTTTCATTATCCTAAGGGTTTTTTCATCATCCGCTGGTTAAAGGTGCTGTAGGAGGGGCGCCCCTCGTGGCGCACCGCATAGTGCCTCGCACACCCTTGTGGCTGTCCCGGTTGTGTCTATTCTTTTACCAACGGATTTCCAGTTCCACGTTCGCGTTCTGCGATCTGATTGGCCACTGACGTTTCTGGTGCGATCTGATTGGCCACTGATGTTTCTGGTCATGTGACATGTGCGCCCAATCGCGTGACGCGCCCATTTCCGCCGCGAACAGCAGCAAACTACCTAACGCCTAGTTTATCACTGGTTAAGCTTATAGGCGACTCTTTCGAAGTTGGTTAAGGTTAGAGTTTGGAATCAGGGCTGGTGTTCTATCGCCCTGCTCTAAGACAAACTCTAACCTTAACCAACTTCGAAAGAGTGCCTAAGCTTAACCGGCGAAAGAACTTGCCGTCAGACGATTGGCGCGACCAGAAACGTCAGTGGCCAATCAGAGCGCAGAACGCAAACGCGGAACTGGAAATCCGTTGGTAAAAGTATTCAGGCGTCCCGCGTTCGCCTCCCGCTCCCGGTGACATTTGTCGCATGTCTTCCCCACCTCTTCTTCTCCCGTTCATCCTCTCCTCCTCTGTCGGTCATGTGACGTCTGACAATGAAAAAGCAATAAATGCTAAAAAAAATAATATCTTAAAAAAAAATAAAAGGTGCTGTAGGTGGTATATCTTTTTAATAAAATAACATAAGTGTTCAATATCTCTACATTCGAACTGGTATAGAGTGTTTTTCCATGTAACATGGGTCTCTCAGTCCCTCTGCTCTGCAGTAAATAGAAAATACACTTTTTTTTTCTGGTACCCCTTCCCACTGTATCCAATCAGGAGAGAGAACCCTAGATATTTGTTTTACTTATTTCAAGAAATCTTGCCAATTGTTTACTGCACTGGCAGACTATTTTACTTGTTTCAAGGACACATTTGCTTAAAACTAGTTTTTATTTCTTATTTTTTTGTCAGACAATTTTTGCAGTGTGGAGTTCTCTCTCTTGATTGGATAAAGTGGGAACGGGATACCAGAACTTTATTTTCTGTTTACTGCAGAGTGGAGGGACTGGGAGACCCTGACCAAACACTCTATATCAGAGATGGCTGTCAAAATCTAGAGCTATTATTTTAACATGTAGACCACCATGAACAAACAAAAGAAACCACTAACCACTACCAGCACCTTTAAGTTCAAAATCGCCAAATAATGTTATGATACTAAACAAGGTAGGCTGTAGCGTAGACAGTGGCGCATAATTAATCACTGACAGTGAATTGGAAAACATACAGTATATGTCATAACAGTAACAAGCTGAGGTGGAGATCACATGATTATTGTTGTCCACATATTGTTAGGATTATGTCCCAAATAACCAGCTCACACGCACGATCATGGCTTTGTTTAGAAGATTTGTTAGGCAATGTGAAATATAACTCAATCAAAAACTTCAACACAAGTAACATAATAACAATGATTGGAACCATTTCAAACAAGTTTATAGGTGTGACAGCCACCATAGGATCACCCTCAGAGGGTCACTGAGCCTCACGGGTTAATTCCTCTAACATGTTTCCCACATGTTGACCCCCAATTTGCTCTGGCTTCACAACAAAATGAAGAGTAATGTGTGAGTTACGATACATACAACACATACAACATTCCTCTAAAAGCATGATGATTCTAAGTGTTATTGACCATATTTATTGTAACGTATAATCTAACTGATAATAATATAACCCAACCTCCCCCGACCAACACACACACACCCGAACATTTTTTAAAACTCAGAAACGTTTTTTTTTTTTTTTTAAGTTTTTTTTTATAAAAAAAAAAAAAAAACGTATTAAAAAACTTTTCCACACATCACTGAATTAAAAAAAGACAGTTAAACAGTGATCTTTGGTAGTAAAACGCTACTGAACCACTTGACCTGCTGCTTAGATTGACTCTGGTCTAACGAGGGAGAGATGAGTCACTGATGATGAGCTGGGCTTTGATCTGTTGACAGCTGAGCTGCTGATATCAGATCATCCCATACCCTACTACAGGGGTTCTCACAGTGTGCGAACCATATCACGATTTTAGGGGGAGTTCCCGCCGGGGGGGGGGGGGGGGGGGAACAAAAAAAAACTCAGAGCGTGTTTTTATAGTCACATATTTGTCATGTGTAGGTGGGTTTTCCAGCAAACTCACCACTCTCGCTGCCGTTGAATTCGTAAGGGCTGCTACCACGTAGTAGTACTTGGTGGCATCCGCGGTAATATCCCTGAGAGCGAATTGGGCTTCGGCTTGCGCGAACCAAGCGTTGGCACTCTGCGCAGCTTGAGTGAAACTGCGTTCAAAGTTCTGCGGTCTGCGTTCTGTTGTTCAGTTGACATGTTCGATATAATCTCCGAAATACGTCCAAGGGTCACAAATGTAGGAATGCAGTAATGATAGCGTAGACGGAGTCGTGTTCCGATGCAAAAACACTAGTTTATTACGCACGCTACTGTCGCACAAACAACACTTCCATTCAACTTTCACTCGTCTGTCTCTCTTTAACTACGTCATCCCCCGCTAAGGGTCATGGGAGATGTAGTAAACACCACAAGAGGCTAGAATGCCGTGAATTATGTCCCAGTAAGTAGCCACTACACGCAAATCATTAATCATACATCCAAAATAGCATAAGTGTGAGGTTTTGTCCGCTGCTCACCTACTCTCTCTGTTCCTTTAAGCCTACTGTTAAGGAATTCCCTTCTCACTCACCTCACTAGCCCCCACCCTCGCGTCCGTTACTCTCGTTTGCTCTCAGCAGCCACACCCTTGTACTACCTGTCATTATGTGTTTGATTGGTCGGGTGCCGAACTCTCACTTCTAGTTCGATTATCAATTACCTCCCGCACCTGATGTGTATTCTAATTAGCACCCCTTTGGGCTTTAAGTACCTGGCTCTTCCCCTCTGTTCCTCGTCGGGTCGTGCCGTAACATGCCGTTTCATTCGGTATCATATTCTCTATCACCAGGACTCCTTCGGGAGGTCCTCTGTCTGTTTATGCTGTTTTCATCTCCGGCGTGACATGCGTTCCAGCCTTCGCCTCCTGTCGCCGTTGCCTGAGGTAGACACTGGACTGCGCTCTCTAGACTTCCACGGGAGGCTTCCCAGTGTTCCACTTCAGACCCCCGCGCAGCAGACGTCCTGACGCTCATCCAGACCTCCGAGCCTGGCGCGCTCTTCCGCGCAGACGCACCGCCAGATGCGCCCTCCGTACCGGCGCGCACTCCAACCAGGCGTGCATCCAGACCTCCACGCAGCAGATGCGCTCTTCACTCCAGGCCATCCAGACCTCCACGCAGCAGATGCGCTCTTCACTCCAGGCGCGCATCCAGACCTCCACGCAGCAGATGCGCGCTTCACTCCAGGCGTGCACCCCTCAGACCTCCGCGCCTGATGCGCCCTTCGTACCGGCGCGTACTCCAAGCAGTCGCGCACCACTCAGACCTCCGCTTGGACAACCGGTTCTCCGGTGGCGACGCTCTCGCCCCGTTCTGTTCCAACGCTCTTTACGCACAACGCCTGGGTGAGTTTTTTATGACTGTCTTTGATCCAATTCCGTTTTTCGTGTGTTTATAAAACACTGAAGATTTCCAGCTTTTTATCAGACAGTCACTCACCCAGCGTTTTAGCCTTTTTTGGATTGTTTTCATTGGGATAATATTTTGGCTTTTACATCGCCTCACTGTGTGTTTTCACACCGAAGATATTTATCACGTGGTTTTGTGTTTGGGACGTTTTCTCACAGTGTGTATATACACCGAAGATTCTCTCACTTGGATAACTCTGTTTTTGGTTACAAGTCACCTCTCCTGTCACCTGCTCTGTTCCAACTACACTGAGTTTACCCACTCCCTCTCTCCCTCTCGGTTCCGTTTACCCACCTCGGAGATCTGCCGAGAGAAGTCTGCAGAGCGGCTCTGATGTTCCCACCTGCTTCCCCAGTCTACCATCCCGGGAGAAGCTGCAGAGCAGCAACTTCATTAATGCTTTTTCCTAGGCCTTACCCTGTTTTCTCTGTCCCAGTATGCAGCTCCAGCCCTCGCCCTGTTCCAAGGCCTTACCCTGTTTTTCCCTAGTCCTCCTAGTCCTCCCTATCTTGTCCTCCCAGTCCTACCCGTTCTTGGCTTACTCTCATACCTGTCTTGTATTGTGCGATTGGGGTCGGTTACAAACCATAACAATAAGTTTATTATTATACACGATGATGATACAGAAAATTACAGAAAAATGAGAAATGCATGGCAAATGTAGCATTTATTTTCAGTAATTTAGAGACCCCCCAAAAATTCACAAATCATGTTTTCAGGGGAGCTGATGTCTGATGTAAGGGAGCCATGGCTACCCCAGCTCCCCTGTGGATCGCACCCTGGGTTCTCAAACCTTTTTATACCACAACCCCATTTTATTTAGGATTTATTTTGGGGACCCCACACTTAATGTATTGCGTAATTTCAATGTGGAAAAAGGAATATCAAAATAAAAGCACAGGTTGTTGAACTTGATCATGCATATTTATTAGAAACTTTTATTACAGCACTATGTTATCAATACACATTCATAAAACAAGGCATATTTAGCCAAAATATGTTGCCAGAACCTTAAAAAAAAAGAATTTATTATTATTTTTATACTTGCCAATGAGCGACCCCACTGTCACCTACCCGCGACCCGACTTTGGGTCACGACCCATAGTTTTAGAACCACTGCCCTACTAGATTCATTATACCAGTGTTATCCTAATGATTGTTAAAAAAGAGGTACTTGACCCAATGCCCTTTAGCTGCCCTAAAACTGAGTTAGCATTCTTCATTGAAATGGGTACCAGCAGCAAGCTAATGAATGAATTATTATTCATTATAATTATTATTCATTATTATTATCATCTCCCAGGTGAATACTTCAGAGGACAACACGCAGCCTGGACACTGTACAGAACATTCCCCAACAAAACAAGGTATTTTGGGAAATTCAGAGCTGGTCTGTGAGGGAGCCACTTGTTCCTTTCTGGCTAAAGACCAGGGAGAACATGGGAGGCTGTGGTCCTGAGGATGACTTCAGACACCACCTACCTTCCTTCAGGCCCACTGCAGGGAGGAGACACCACCAGCTCAGTTCAGTTCAGAATCAGAATCAGAATCAGAATCAGAATCACAAAGGTCTTTATTGCCAACTAGTTTTCACATTGATGGAATTTGATTTGGTTGTTTGGTGCGTCATTAACAGACAGACAATTAAGGTAGAATAAAATGAAAGGTAGAATGAAAAAAAAGGAATATAATCTCAATTAAAATAGAAGTACAATAACACATAATATAATTATAAAATTAAATAACAACAGGCCAGGGCTGTACAATTGTGCACGATGTGGTCAAGTATATACACTAATTAGAATAAAAATAACAATACAGTGGGATGGAATATTTAGCCGGGCTGTGCGATTGAGCAGTAATGTGCAAAAACTATGACCAGTGAAGTATGTTCAAGCTTAGTCACGGTCCGATCACTGTTCTGATAACATGACCTCCTCTGTGAAACAGAAGAAGAGTGCAGATGGAGATGGAATCTCGCTTCCCGACTTCAGCGATCAGATGGGCCATGGCTGAGCTATTTAAGGGCCAGAATAACATCCTTAGCTGCCAAAAGCACCGTCAGAAACAGCTGTCTTTTTATGCTGAGCTGCTTGAACACACTTCTGTCCTGCTGCAGAAGAAGATGATCACTAAATACAGAGACAACACAGAGGGTTATTAGTGTCTCTGTGCAACCTCTACCTCTACTCCAGCTGTGAGGTCAAACTAGCCACAAAGACCTTAACCCTTTCTAGTGAAACGGTTAACCCTTTCACCGCAACAATACAGCAGGTTAACCCTTTCACTGCCACACAACAAAGGGTTAACCCTTTCACTACCACACTACAGAAGGTCAACGCTTTCACTACCACGGTTAAAAGGCTGTAGTGTGGTAGTGAAAGGGTTAACCTTCTGTAGTGTGGCAGTGAAATGGTTAAGGTGGCATTGAACACAGGCCCTTCCTAACGGTGCAGGAATGCAGCCGCGCGCCTCCTCACCAAAACAAAAAAACATGAGCACATCAGCTCAGTCCTGGCCTCGCTCCACTGGCTGCCTGTTCGCTTTAGGATAGATTTTAAATTAGCCCTAAATGTTTTTTAAATCACTCAATGGCACGGCTCCTCCCTAATCTATCTGAGCTCTTGCACCGCCACACCCCCCACCACTGATCCCTCAGATCAGCTGACCAGCTGCTATTGGTGGTGCCTAGAAGAACTAGGCTCAAGACTAGGGGAGACAGAGCCTTCTCCGCCGCAGCGCCTAGACTGTGGAACAGCCTCCCCCTCAGCGTACGGGCCGGCCAGACCTTGCAGGTTTTTAAATCACTTTTAAAAACCTACTTGTTCTCCCTGGCCTCCACCCCACTTAATCACCACTAGACCCCTGGCCCCTTTTTATTTTCTTTGCTTTACTGTGTCCTACCTGCTTTTATTACATTCATTGTTTTACTGTTTTTTTGTCTTTTATCAACCTGCCTGTGAAGCACTTTGGTGCCAGCTGCCGCCGCTTGGAAATGTGCTATATAAATTAAATTGACTTGACTTGACTTGACTTAATGTTTTTTTTATCTACTTTTTTCTCCTTATTTTCTATTTTTCTCCCATCCCAATTTAGCTGTTTTCCAATTCTCCCCTCCCCTGTCTTGAACGTTGCTCGCATATGCCCCCCCACTGGTCGGTTGTAGGGAGGATAGAAGCCTTGCATCACGTGTCCCCTCCGGTACACGAGGAGGCAGCCTGTCACATCTTTTCACCTGCCAGCGCGGACTCTCATTGGCGAGGTGTAACGTGTGGGAGGCTCACACTACCCCCGCCATTTCCTGTCTCTGCTGTGCAGGCGTCCCCCAACCGACCTGTAGGAGTCGCTGTCCACAACGTCCAGATTACCACCCATCGACTTCCACCCACTGACTCTGCCAATTGAGCCAGTATGACGGCCGGCCCAAGCCGGAGGCGATGCCGACAGCCGGATTCGAACCCGGTGTCTCTTGCGTTGGTGACGAGCGCAATGTCCGCTGCGCCACCCAGCCGCCTATTTGACTTGACTTAATGTGCGGCTAAGCAAAGAGGTCCGGATGGACCCACAGAATAGCTATGATTGCCTGCAAGGTATAATGACCACCTCAAGCCCCGGATGAGATTCACTGAGTGAGGATACAAAGACTGGAGACGACACGCCACACATTGTATCAGCATCCCTGTCACTCAGGAGAGAGGAGGAGCCAGTCAGGCCTCTGGCCAAGTTGCAGCTCCGCCTCCAGGAAGAGCGCTAGGAGGGCAGGGAGGATTTCTGAACGGTTAGCATCACAAACAATGTCTAAAGAAACTGTATAGCATCAATAACAGCCTTTAACCCTTTCACTGCCGCACTACCAAATGTTTAACCCTTTCACTGCGACAATACGGAAGGTTAACCCTTTTCACTGCCACACTACAGACGGTTAACCACCACTCATCCTGTGTGTTTGTTAACAGGATGATGAAGAAAAGGAGACGATGATGTGGTCTAGCCTGCAAGAGACAATGTTAACCAGTTTTGACTGAGAGGATGGAGACCAAGACATCTCTCAAAATCTCTCCATTTATAATTAAACATGTTTTAGTTGTTGCCTGCTCCTGCTTGGTTGGAGCATTCTCATTTAATTTTTTTTTTTAATTTTGTCTGTCGCTGCTTTGAAAGAGCAGTCACATCTTCTGTTCTCAGAGTTCTCAGAGGGTCCAAAGCTTGCATTGTGGGTAATATCTCGACCAGCATTGGTCACCTGAACATCTGTCTACCTTACAGCCAGCCAATTCCTTTTTCTAGGTACGCCGACCTGTTGCATTCTGAGCTACCGAGGGAAGTGCTCAAGGTGGACATGTGCCATGGTCAGGTGGCACCACCACACACTGAGAGCTGCCACTTCTCGCAGATGAAGCCGTCAATAGAAACCTCGCCAGTGATCATAGGTGTTGAACCACTGAGGCCAAAAGTTCACCCAGAGCGGAGACCACCTGTGATGACTGCTGCTGGGGGGTGATGGGGGGGGGGGGAGGGGTACTGTAGCTGACGACATTAGGGCCCTTTCTCACTCACTGCTCTGTGTCGAATCAGACCCGGCTCGCATCAGAAAAGGGTGTGTCTGTCTGAGTGAGAACGCTGTCCCCCGTCTCCGCCCCCCGCTGATTCGTCCCCGGGGGCGCTGAACCGGGGCCGGTGAAATAGGTGGTCTCAGGTGCGCACTAGTGGGGGCGGTTAGGCCTGGCAATTTTGTTTGCCATTGCTATGTCTATACATTGTTCGAATGCATTTATTTCATTTTCGAACGTGACATCATCGCCTACGGCAAGCGTAAACGCTCAAAAGGCAAACCGTAAACAGAACCCGAAGCGAACCAAGACTGCAGTGTGTACACAAACTAGAGGGGGGAGAGGGGGGGGGGGGGGTTCGCACTCTGACCCGGAATGAGGGCGGTACGCGACCGGTACGGACAGAATGAGTGAGTGAGAAAGGGCCCTTAATCAGTGGGGAAAGTTAGCAGCTGTTACTGCGTAATCTGTGGCAGTGTGCTGGGTACCAGAAGGTGAAACACTTGCCCAGAACGACTGAGAACCACACACCTGATCTAACCACCTGGGCTGGAAGAGCGCTGGTCTGGTCTTTCTCTTCTTCTTCTTCTTCTCCTTCTTTGCTGTCATTCTTGGGAGTTCTCCTGGAGTCGGCAGGGTGGCAGCTGTCTGTCCTCACTGCTGCTGCCGATGAAGCTCCTGGTTTGCAGACCGGTAGACGTCGTCTAGGATTGTGGAACAAAAATAAATCAAAGAGAGACGGAGCAAAGGTCAATTTTAAAGCCACAGGGGAGTGGCTTTAGGCAGATTATACTACGCCATACAGGGTATACGTGATTGGCTCGCTGTAAAGTAGAAACATTTTCACTGACCAATGCGGGTTGGGATTTATGAAATTATGAAAACAATTATTTGCAATTATCTTCAATGACATAAGCTGCCTAACTTTAAAGCACCTTAGATTCAAAATGACCAAGACCTCTCAAATGCCATTCACTATGAACCTTAGACATTATTGTTTTATTTTAGTTCTATGCCAACCCACTGACTGGCCTATTTTCAACATTACTTTTCATTGTTCATTGCCTTGCCTAAAGCGTCTTTAGACTTAGAATGGATACCTAACTTAATATAGAACAATCTACGACTATAGATGGTAACTAAATTAATATAGAACAATCTAAGACTATAGATGACACCTACATGAATATAGAACAATATAAGAAGACTATATATGATAACTAAATTAATCTAGAACAATCTACGACTATAAATGATAACTAAATCAATATAGAACAATATACTACTATAGATGATAACAAAATTAATATAGAACAATCTACGACTATATGATACCTAAGTTAATAATTATAGAACAATCTAGGACTATAGATGATAACTCAATTCGTATTTAGACACACACACACACACACACACACACACACACACACACACACACACACACACACACACACACACACACACACACACACACACACACACACACACACACACACACCACACGATCTTGATCCTATTGAGGCATAATTCAATTACTCTGTGATTCATATCCCTCCATGAGCCCCAATCAAACCGGGTTTAACTTGGTAACGGAGTAGAGTTCTCCATCCAGGAAAAGTAATTATGTCTTGATCAGAATCGGCCCGACATGTGAAGAACTAAGCCTCTCCCCGAAGACGGAGAATCGCAGCGATAAGCGGCTTAGAAGCGGGGCGCAGAAGACGGGGAGAAGCCTTTAGCTTGAAACTGATTTAGTTTGTTTGTTTTTCGTGTGAGAAGTAAATAATACTTGATCCATTCGATTCCGCTGATCACGGTTTCTTCTTCTGGCTCGGTCTCTTTCTGGCCACGGATCCGCTTCGCTCTTCCGCTCTAATCTAGTCCAGATGACGGGATACCAGAAACACACATACAGATTACACATGGATGAATTATGATGCTTCAAGCTATATCTTAACACTGAAATGATCTGAGAGAAAAAAAAACAATAGGGTTTTATTCAGTGTCTGAATGGCTCTGCTCGATACCTTTACTAGTACATACAATGAGTCACTTCATCAGGATTGCTTACAGTTTTTCACAATTGTTTAAACACATTAATTGGAACACAACATGCTACAACCTGAAACTCATGTACCAACTGCTAAACCGATTCTGCTGAACTCCAAGCACATTTTCTGCTTTAGACTCAGATTCCCATTCCAAACCACACATTTTTCACAACACTACACACAATTCTCTATATATGTAACCTTTATTCACCCAGGGTATAGGTTAGCTGAGCACGGATGCTCTTTTTCAGCTACGCCCTGCTTCACATTCACACCTGGGAGCTGCCCAGTACAACCACAGACTGACACCGTTGGCCACTGAGCAACTCCACTGGAGCAGTTGGGGGTTAAGTGCCTTGCTCATTGGTTGGTGTTAAGGGTATGGGAGGGAGTTATTAATTCACTTCCCCAGCTCAGATTTGTTCTCCCGATCCGGCGACCTTCCGGTCACAAACCCACTTCTCTAACCGTTAGGCCACCGCTGCCAGGCACGTGCACACATAGAGCCCAAGGGATGCTTGAGCACCTGCCCTTTTGAGCCTCATAAAAAAGTGCCATAAAAAAATATATATATATATTATATATATATTATTAGCGTTACGCATATAGACTCCCCTTCCAACTGAAAAATGTCAGGATAGAATAAAAATATTAGGTAAAGAGAGAGAGATGCCCCATATTCCATTGCAGTTTGCACGACCTCTTCAGCTTGCCTCTCCGCGGACCTACAGTATATGTTTTATGCATAGCGTGGGTGGTGATGATGAATAAAAAATGCATTTATATTAAACAATACAGAATATACAGCACTTCTTGGGGTCTGTAGGGTAAGCACTTATTCCCTCCCCCCTGAACATTTATGGAGATGTACAGACACAGCGGTCAAAAATCAAACCAATTCTGCTGCTTGTCTGCTGCTTGTCTGCTGCTTGTCTGCTGCTTGTCTGCTGCTTGTTGCTGCTTGTGTGCCACTTAAGTCTAGCACTCAGGTGTTAATTTTCAGGGGCTGGTGGCTGGGTGAACAAATGGAGGGTACTTAACTTAAGTGCTTCCCCAGGGAGGGGGTCAGGGGCTACTGCCCTCAGACCCCCAAGATAATTTGTATATGGGCAGTCTGACTTGGGTTACTGACCATATATTAGTGTTGCAATGCATGATAAGTAAACAGTGAAAAAAGCTAAGAAATCGGATGGGGCTGGGACATTTGGGACGAATAAAAATGTAAATGTATGAAAATCTCCCCAGCCTGTGGGAGGCAGTGGAGGTGTGAAATCTGGCCCGGTCCAGAACAATAGGAGTCACAAAATCAGTTTGGAGTGGAGTGGTGGAGGAGTGGTAGAGGCGCAGGAGAGGTTTGATTTCTCAGTGCTGGATCTGTATCGGCCTTTTAAGTCAGTGATAAAAGTGTCTTTCAAGGATAAGTGAGCTCCTGCACTGATTATTATAGTTCAATATTCAATATTTGATCACCAAAACCCCCCAAAAAGCATAAAAAGGGGGCCCCCCGCCCGAAAAGGGCCCTTAAAAATCTGGCTCGCGAACTATGCGCGCTCGGTTAAAACACACACAGGTATAGTGCCCTTTTCAGCCTTTGAGCACCTGCCCCTCTAAAGCCCTGTGCACGTACCTGACCGCTGCCCTATATATTGCACACTCTTCCTGAATTTCCGCTCTTCGTGTTCACACAGAACACACTGCCAATCACATTTCTAAACTGCAAAGGCTGTTGTGCAATTTGGCTGCATGAATTATTATTCTTTGATGAAGCAGGGTTCAACCTTGTAAAAAGAAGGTGCCGGGGCAGAAATGTAATCTATTACTGAAGTCCCTGGCCGGCGCGGAAGGAACATAACAATGTGTGTTGCCATCAACCACCACAGCGTCCTCCCGTCACCATGCCACCCTTGGCCCCTATAACACTGCCCTCCTCATAGCATTCCTGGACACACTCTACAACATCGATGTTCAACCAGACCAGATGATGGATGACACAGAGGTGATCAGGTTTGTTGTTGTCTGGGACAAACGTCAGTTTCCACCGGGCTGCTCTGGTCCGTGACTTGGTTCAGGGGGGTCATCCTGACATTTCCGTCCTGCATCTCCCTCCATAGTCCCCCTTCCTCAATCCAATTGAGGAGTTCTTCTCTGCCTGGAGATGGAAGGTGTTTCTCTGCCTGGAGATGGAAGGTGTATACGAGAGGAATCCACAGACATTGATACCACTTGTTGCGGCAGTAGACTGTCATAGACAGGTAGTGCCAAGGGGCTGAGTAGAGGAGTTCAAACAATTGACGCGCATCGTGAAATAACTCCGTTCCACGTCCAGGAAATACTTTTGAGGCTTTTATTCTTTCGCTTCATGAGACAAACAAAATACCCTTATTTACATACACTAATATACTGATACTGATGCGTTCTTGCGTGCTTGCATGCTTTCAATATTGCGGTCAAAAGAAATTATGCTCTCCTAACTCTCACCCCCTCTCTCCGTGAACTGTCAACCTCCGTGAGCTGTCAACAAGGTGAAAAGGTAGAATGAAATTCCATAAAAACACTCCCATTAGCGCCACACCCCCGTGAGCACACCCACCACCTAAAGTAATAATAATAATAATAATAATACTTATTATATATATAATATATAGCGCCTTTCAGAGGACTCAAGGTCGCTTTACATAAGGGGGGGGGGGGGGGGGGGGAGATAACAAAATTAACAAACATAGTGGACAGACACAACATATACATATATATATATAGTGAGAAAGTTAGGGGTTGAAGGCCAGGTTGAAGAGGTGGGTTTTGAGCAGTTTTTTAAATGAGTCCAGAGTTGGGGTGGTGCGGAGTTCTGCGGGGAGGGAGTTCCAGAGGGTGGGAGCTGCCAGTGACAGTCCAACTAATAATACAACATAAATAGAATAATGAATGAGAAAACTGAGACTTCCATTACGGCGCCTACACCACTGCTGCAAGCCATGGAGGACACATGTGGCGATGTGACTGCTGAGGCCTGTCAAGACTTCATGTGCCATTGTAGGTGATTCTTCCCCCGCTGCTTGGTCAGGGAGAACATGGCCTGTGACGTGGATGAGGTCCTGCGGCCAGGCAGGGACCAAAGGCAGGATGCAGCCTATAATTGTTTTGTTTTGTTTTGTTTAATTGCCTATTTTCTGTTATCTCTTTCATTTCATCCCGTTTTCATCCTGTTTGCTTTGATTTACAGTAGACTGCACATTTTGGGTACAAATAATACTGTAAACTATTGTTGTTTTCTATTTGAGTTGAGTATACGTAAAAAGTTACATTATATGGTCATATTTTACATCCAACAGATGAATGTGTAACACTGGACATGGCATAATTCTACTGAAGCATTCATATACAGTAGTGTTTTCTGTTCATACTATAGTGTTTTCCATTCTGCACACCAGTGGTCAATGGGTGCTTAGAAATGTCTACTCATATGATGTATGTGTTTGTCATTTGAAAAGAAAATACCATTTAGTGAAGAGTTAACACTGTTTTGAGGGCAAAGTGTGCTTTTGCAAGAAAAGTGTAGGATTTAGCATTTTGTGTGCGAGTTTTGAGATTTGTGTTTAAGGTTTTCAGGAAGTGAGGTATAGTCTATCAGGAAATGTGTTTAAGAAATTGTGAAACAGGTGGCTACGTGGCGTAGTGGGCAAGGCGCTCGCCACGAATACTGGAGACGCTGGGCTCGCCTGTTCGAGCCCAGCGCTCCACATTGCTTTCAGTTTAGCTGGTCGTCCGTACTAATACACATTGGCCGTATTAGGGGGGTGGGAAACTGATGGGTGGGGATCGGGCGTTGTGGACAGCGACTCCTACAGGTCGGTTGGTGCGCCTGCGCAGTAGAATCACAGGAAGTGTCGGGGGAAGCGTGAGCCTCCCACGCGTTACTCCTCGCCACTGAGAGATTGAGCTGCGCAGGTGAAAAGATGCGACTGCTGTTACCTCAAGTACCGGAGGGGACTCGTGCTATGTATGACTTAGTCACATTGCAGCCGGCTTGTGGGAGAAGAAACAGCGTCCGTGACAGGGGAGGGTTGAATTGGATGATACGAAATTGGGATGGGAGAAAATATAGAAAATGGGAGAAAAAGTGGATAAAAAAAAAGAAATTGTGAAACACTGTATTCGGTGATTGGACCCTCAGGGTCATACGATCTTGCCATATCACACATAATACTCTTTATCCTGTTCTGTTGTCTTCTGTTTTGTTTTCTTCTCTTCTCATCTCCTGTCCTCTCTTCTCCTGTCCTCTCTTGTCTTCTCTTGTCATCTGTCTCTCTTCTCTTCTCTTCTCTTCTCATCTGTCTCTCTCTTCTCTCTTCTCTTCTCTTCTCTTCTCTTCTCTTCTCTCTCTCTTTCTCTTCTCTTCTCTTCTCTTCTCTTCTCTTCTCTTCTCTTCTCCTTCTCTTCTCTTCTCTTCTCTTCTCTTCTTTCTCTTCTCTTCTCTTCTCTTCTCTTCTCTTGTCATCTGTCTCTCTTCTCTTCTCTTGTCATCTGTCTCTCTTATCTTCTCTGTCATCTGTCCATCTCCTCTCCTCTCTTCTCTTCCTCTTCTTTCTCTTCTCTCTCTTCTCTTCTCTTCTCTTCTCTTCTCTTCTCTTCTCTTCTCTTCCTCTTCCTCTTTCCTCTTCTCTTCTCTTCTCTTCTCATCTGTCTCTCTTCTCTTCTCTTCTCATCTGTCTCTCTTCTCTTCTCTTCTCTCATCTCCCTTTCCCTCCCTCCCCTCTCCTCTCCTCTCCTCTCCTCCTCTCCTCTCCTCTCCTCTCCTCTCCTCTCCCTTCCTCTCCTCTCCCTCTTCTCTTCTCTTCTATTCTCTTCTATCCTCTTATCTCCTCTCCTCTCCTCTCCTCTCCTCTCCTCTCCTCTCCTCTCCTCTCCTCTTCTCTTCTCTTCTCTTCTCTTCTCTTCTCTTCTCTTCTCTTCTCTTCTCTTCTCTTCTCTTCTCTTCTTCTCTTCTCTTCTCTTCTCTTCTCTTCTCTTCTCTTCTCTTTCTCTTCTCTTCTCTTCTCTTCTCAGGACGGGTGTGGACCAGCAGGGCAGCTGTTAAAAGTCACAGCTGGCTGGTATAGCCTCTGAGGAATCTGTAGACACATACAGCATTGGCCTTGGCCCTTCACACACACTGGGACTGGGACTGGGGGCCGCTACCAGGGAGGGGCCCCTACGGGAATAGTGCGGTTTGGAAAAAGAAATATTGTATTACGTGAGACAACACCTCTCCAAAGTATGTGACATGTTTTCCCTCACATGTGGACTTTTCCCCCTCTTAATAACAGCACATTGTATGTCTTAATATTTCATGTCAGGGTGATAATAGTAGCGTTCATGTTTGTTGATATTTTCCTTCAGCCACATGGGCGAATGTATTTAAGAATTGATTTACCAGTGAGCGGTTCACGGTGTTATTTTAACATACATAAATCAGCATCGTCTGCTAATCTACTGTTTTCTCTTCCTCTTAAAACAAATAAACATCATAATTTAATTAGTTTGAGTTTGAACGGCACATCGGTTTCTTTTAGCGTGATGGTGTGCCTCTCGTTTCAACGGCTCCTGCCGCTTTTCGTGAAAATGTACAGTATATCTGACTCCATGTGGTCCACAAATCAAATCAAGCGGTTAACACGCGTTACAAGTGGTGCCGTGGAGGATTTACTGCATCAGCAACCCCCGGTGGTACGACTGCAGGTGACCTCTTCATTCAGAGAACGACGAGGCTTGTCATATTTCTTTCTGTCCTCCCTCCTCCCACTCTGCTCCGATCTGACCCCCTAAAACAACTTCTCCTCCTTGTCACACAGCCTGAGCCCTCTCTTATGGTCAAACTCTCTCCGTCGGTTCACGGAGCAACGCCTATCAAGCTATTTTTATTTACTTATTTGTACTTATGTTATTGCACATACAGTTTATTGTATATAAATACCTGAAACGAAAACAACCTTGCACCTTGTACTACCCAGAATTGGGGGTGACAGTGGCTCAGGAGGTAGTGCAGTCGTCTGGTAATCGGGTAAAGGGTTCCCGGTTTGATTCATATCACAGCCGGGCAAATAAACATAGACTGAAATTAACCTTAGATCTCCCGGGCGACGGTATGTCATTTCAGGGCCCAGATTTTATGTTTAACCCTTTCACTACCACACTACCAAATGGTTAACCCTTTCAATGCGACAATACGGAAGGTTAACCCTTTCACTGCCACACAACAGACGGTTAACCCTTTCACTACCACACACAACAGAAGGTTAACCTTTCACTACCCAGTCCATAGTCCCCACCAGACTGGTGGAACAAGCTGATCGAGCTGGGTCTGAGCTCCGCCCTGAGCGCCTGGGTACTGGACTTTCTGAGTGAAAGACCCCAGGCGGTCAGGGTGGGGGGCCAGACCTCCAACACCATCACCCTGAGCATCGGGTCCCCCCAGGGCTGTGTTCTGAGCCCCCTGCTGTACTCACTCTACACACACGATTGTGTGGCCAAGTTCAGCTCCAACTCCATAGTGAAGTTCGCAGATGACACCAGTGGTGGGTGGGGCTGATCTCGGACAACGACGAGAAGGCCTACCGGGAGGAGGTTGAGGTACTGGAACGCTGGTGCCAGGATAACAGCCTGCTCCTGAACATTGGTAAAACCAAGGAGCTGATCGTGGATTATAGGAGAGGACAGCAGCAGACACACACACGACTGATGATAAACGGGGCTACCGTGGACAGGGTGAGCAGCTTTAAGTACCTGGGGGTCTGACATGGTCAACACACATAGACACAGTTGTAAAAAGGCGAAGCAGCGCCTCTACCACCTGAGACAGTTAAGGAAGTTCAGAGTATCGGGGAAGATACTCCAGTCCTTCTACTCAGGAGCTGTAGAGAGCATCTTGACTGGAAACATCACTGCCTGGTATGGAAACAGCACGGCACAGGACAAGAAGGCCCTACAGAGAGGTGGTGCGCTCAGCCGAGGCTACCACGGGTATTGCACTACCTCCCCTGCAGGTTCTATACAACAAGAGGTGCAAATCCAGAGCCTGCAGAATAATGAAAGACCCTCACCACCCCCAACAACAGCCTGTTCCAGCTGCTGAGATCAGGCAGACGCCTGCGAACCCCAGCTACTAGGACAGAGAGGCTTAGGCTCAGCTTCTTCCCCCAGGCCATCAGAGCCTTGAACAATGAACACTGAGTGCCACAGAACACTGATCTATCCACACACAAGCACACATGAGCACACACACGACCACGCACGCTGTGCACGCTCACACACCAGCAGCCACTTTAACACTTTAACATGAGCAGACACACACTCATGCCACACATGCCCACACTTATGGCCAAAAAGGAAAGGTCACTTTAATATTAGTATAACAACAGTAACAGTGTATTGCACTACCTAAGCTACCTAGCATGTCCTATATGCCCTGTAAATAACTATGTACAGATACCGAGATGTCCCACCATGTTACCTGTTACCTGTTACCTGTTTATTGCACAATGTTGTTTTTTATTGGATTCTATTACATGTTGTACCACTGTATTGCACATTGTTGCGGGCAAGACCACCCGCATTTCATTGTATACTTGTATGCCGTGACAAATAAAACTCTTGACTTGACTTGACTCACTGCAGACGGTCTTAGATGACATACCGTTGCCTGGGAGGTCTAAAGTTAATTTCGGTCTATGTTCACTTGACTGTGATATGAAGCAAGCAAAGTGCAGTGGTACATATACAGCTGGGAATAAATGGTGCATTTATATAGCAGCTTTTATCCAAAGTGCGTTACAATTTTGTTCCTCACATTTCACCCATTCACTCACACACCGACGGCGGAGGCGACCATGCAAGGTGCCGACCTGCTCATCGGGAGAAATTAGGGTTTTAAGTGTCTTGCTTAAGGACACTTCGACACGCTGCCCGGGAGGAGCGGGAATCGAACCGGGAACCTCCCGACTACCAGTCGACCGCTCTACCTCCTGAGCCACTGTTGAACCAGCCAACTCTCAGGTAGCCATTGGTTCACCTGGCGTCCCATGTCTAACTCGTCCCTGATTGGTCTACCATTGCCTTACAGTCAAAGTGGGTCAAAGTGGGTATAAAACAGGAGGGAAGACTGTCAAGTTTTAAACTGTGCATACCAAACAGAGAAGGTAAAGACAACGTTGAACTGTTGAACAGTAATCCAGAACAATTGTATTGCACTGTAAATTTTTTTTTTTTTTTATCTATTCTATTCTACAATTTTATTGCACTGCACTATTGCACTATTTTACTCTGTCTATTTTATCTTACTCTTTTTATTATTGTCTATTTAAAACTGAATCAAATCATAAACAAGGTGACCTCTTGGGATGTTAGATCCTAATGTGAAAAATTGTGATTTTATATGTCTGCACTTTATGTGCTCATTTTATGCCTGTCTCTTTTCTGTTGTAAAGCACTTTGAGCTGCAGTTTCTGTATGAAAGGTGCTATACAAATAAAGTTTATTATTATTATTATTATTATTATTATTATTATTATTATTATTATTAGGGATGCTCGATATTGTCCAACTCTTAATTTCCGATACCGATATCAACCGATACCGATATATGCAGGATCCCCCCCCCCCCCCCCCCCCCAAAATTTAATAATTTCAGGTAATTAACATTACATATCTCTTGTTGTGGAATTAACACAACATTATGCATACTTTTGACAATAAATAAAATCAGAATTTGTTCTTACTTGCTTGCCTGGGTAAATAAAGGTTATAGAAATGTAAAAAAAAGAAATAAATAATAATAATAATTGTTTTGAAAACCGATACCGATATTTTCCGATATCACATTTTAATGCCGATATCGGCCGATAATATCGGTAGGCCGATAATATCGGACATCTTATTATTATTACAGCAAAATCAGTTCCACTGGCGAAAAACATGTCACTCCTCGCTGACTACAGGATCGTGTGTCTATAGACTTTGGAAGATGACCTCCCTGGAATCCAGCACGGTGACACAGACTCACCCTCTCCCTACATTCATGCTCGGGTTTCACAGGTTCCCGGCAACGCTCACCTCTCTCTCCTCCACACGTCTAATCGACGTGACGTGAGTCACGCACGTTAGCAGCTGTCAGTCATGCGAGTCCAGCCGCATTGGCCTTTGACCTTTCGAGGGTCATCGTGTCGTAGTTCGTGTCCTGCCAGCAATGCTACGTCTACGGGGGTGAACCAGCATATCAGTTCTAGAGACAAGAGAGAGGTTCCCGAGGCTCTCATTCCTCTGCATCTCAGCGGCTCTCGGGAGGTAGAGCTGGTCGTCTGGTAATCAGAAGGTTCTCGGTTCGATTCCGGCTCCTCCCGGCAGCGTGTCGAAGTGTCCTTGAACAAGCCGCTTAACCCCCCCGCTAACTGCTCCCAATGAGCAGCTCGGCACCTTGCATGGTCGCCTCCCTCGTCAGCGTGTGTGAATGTGTGAGTGAACGGGTGAATGTGAGGAATAAGTTGTGAACTAACACAACCAAGTAGCCTAAGAACGGACTAAATCTTCTTTGCTCTGCACGGCTCTGCTTACATTTCCCTCACATCGGTTGATTAAATAGCCACGCTGTCACCTAGTGTATAATAATAATAATAATAATAATAATAATAATAATAATAATAATAATAATAATAATAATAATAATAATAATAATAATAATAATAATAATAATAATAATAATAATAATAATAATAATAATAATAATAATAATAATAATAATAATAATAATAATAACTTTATTGTATAGCACTTTTCATACAGAAATTGCAGTTCAAAGTGCTTCACCACAGTAAAAAAGATACAGGCATAAGCGAGCACACAAAAAAGATAGAGAGGTAGCAAGGTAAGGTAAATCACAGTTTTTCAGTAATACAAATTATAAAATAGAATAGATAGAGTAAAAAAGTGCAGTTTGATTCAGTTTAAAAATAGGCAATAAAAAATATATAACAACAGAGCAGTGCAACGCTCTTAATGACATTTTGATGTAGAGTAATACTTTTTCAAGAGATAATATCCGCAGGGCTTTTACCCCCTGGGTTTGGAGCAACACAGTGTACACTCAGTGACTAAGTTTGATGTGTAACACAATTTTTTTTTTCTTGACAGATTTCTCCAGTGAACCAGCAGCCGTACTGGTAAAGTTTAACTTCAATTAAAATGGTACTAATTAAAGTGCCTGCTCCCCTCCCCTCCCCATTCCTCTCGGTATCCCCCCCCCCACCCCCCCCCCCCCATTACCGCACGCATGCCCACCTCTCAGACTCTGTCCTAATGTTCCAGGTCGTCTTGCAGTATTTCTGTATCTCTCACACTGACATCATCCGGTCGCGCTCCATTTGGCCCTTCACTGCCCCTGCGGCCTCGTATTTTACGGCCAGACGTGTTGTTCTTTGTGTAGTCGAGGCACTCCGGTCCGTCGGTGGCCTGATTGGTTGTATTTGATGGGCCGCTGGTTTAGCAACGGGTGAGTTACTAACAAAGCAGGAAGTGGACGCGCACCGGCAGTCCTTTGACGTGATGTCATTTTCTTTCAAGTGAAAATTAAATAACACTTTAGGACTTAATTTAATGCCACTTTCTATTGCCTCGTGCTCCTCAGGTCGTCTCGTCGTGGGTCAACCACGCAGAGACATTTTGGACATTCCCACATTTGGACATTCCAATATGACCACATCACCACATCACCTCTGACCACATCACCCCCCACCTCCACCACCTTTACTGGCTCCCGATAAGATAGCAGATACACTTCAAAATACTGCTCACCACATTCAAAGCCCTCAATAACCTGCCCCCCCCCCCCCCTGCCTACCTCTCTGACATCATCCATCACCCCTACCTTATTATTATTATTATTATTATTATTATTATTATTATTATTATTATTATTATTATTATTATTATTATTATTATTAGCCTTCCACTCGTTCTCCTACTGTAGTTATGGTATCTGCATGGTTCTAACCAACTTATTTACATAAAACTAATCATGGCCTATCCTATATTTTTGCCTATCCCAAACCAAGATACTAGATGGGGCCTATCCCAGACCAAGATACTAGATGGGGCCTATCCCAGACCAAGATACTAGATGGGGCCTATCCCAGACCAAGATACTAGATGGGGCCTATCCCAAACCAAGATACTAGATGGGGCCTATCCCAAACCAAGATACTAGATGAGGCCTATCCCAAACCAAGATACTAGATGGAGCATATCCCAGACCAAGATACTAGATG
>NC_140165.1:309095446-309137946 GCF_963971535.1 Notolepis coatsorum | reverse complement strand
CAAACATGTTGACTACCCAGGGTCCCCTGTGTATGATGATAATGGTAAATAAATGGCTGCATTTATATAGCGCTTTTATCCAAAGCGCTTTACAATTTGTTCCTCACATTTTACCCATTCACTCACCGATGGCGGAGGCGACCATGCAAGGTGCCAACCTGCTCATCGGGAGCAATTAGGGCTTAAGTGTCTTGCTCAAGGACTCTTCGACACGCTGTCCGGGAGGAGCGGGAATCAAACAACCTCCCGATTACCAGACGACTGCTCTACCTCCCGAGCTCTACTGTCGCCCCTGCATGTGTGTTTACTAAGAACCATGCTTCTCAGTTTGACTTCCATCCCTTCTCTGCTAGTGATGTTCTTAAGGCACTGAGGTCCATTGATTCCACGTGTTCTACTGGCTGGGTAGATTAGATGCTTATTTTTCTTTTAAAACGAGCCGCCCCATGCATCGCTGAGCCGTTGGCACATATATCTAATGTTTATATTTCAACGGGTACATTTCCTCGTGTTTGGCTCCTCTTCACGAGGGTGTTGATAGAGGTAATTTAAATAGTCATCATCATGATCACAGAATACAAATATTTTGGAATCTGGCTCGACAACAAATTAACATTTAAGCACCTCATCCGGAATATTGGGCTTTTCTTATAGAAACAAAGCCAGTTTCTCTTTGCTCTGTAGAAAAGGGATTGTTGAATCAACTTTCCTCGCAATTTTGGACTATGAGGATGTACTAT
Organism: Notolepis coatsorum; assembly: GCF_963971535.1. NCBI lineage: Eukaryota > Metazoa > Chordata > Actinopteri > Aulopiformes > Paralepididae > Notolepis > Notolepis coatsorum. The sequence goes on along the minus strand of NC_140165.1, from coordinate 309,137,206 downwards.
ACAGACATGCTGCCTGCAGCCTCCACACTCAGGACCATAGACTCAGGAACGAACTTCCCACCACAGTGAGGACAGCCGAAACCCGTCCAATCCTTCGCCGTCGACTAAAGACGCACTACTTCAATCATTATCTGAAAAAAGAAAATAAATAAATAAATAAAAATCTAACCCTAACTAACCTTACTGTCATGCACTTGTCCTAATATACTAACCTACACTGTAGCACTCAACACCTTGATGAACATTGTTACTCAGCTGATAGAGTTGTGCCCTTCCTGCTGACTTGTTGTGCAAAACTTGTAAGTTGCTTTGGATAAAAGTGTCAGCTAAATGACAAAATGTAAATGTGAATGTACAACACTCACCACTGTGTTCGATATGATAATGGTTATTACTGGTGATGCTACAACACTCACCACTGTGTTCTATAAGATAATGATTATTACTGGTGATGCTACAACACTCACATTTACACAACATTTACATTTAGTCATTTAGCTGACGCTTTTATCCAAAGCGACTTACAAGTTCTGTACGACAAGCCATCAGGAAGGAACTCACCACTGTGTTCTATAAGATAAGGATTATTACTGTAGTGATGCTACAACACTCACTGTGTTCTTTATGATAAGGATTATTACTGTTGTGATGCTACAACACTCACTGTGTTCTTTATGATAAGGTCGGTTGGGCTTCTCTGGCTGACAGGTGCAGTAATCATTAGGGATGTCCGATATTATCGGCCGACCGATATTATCGGCCGATATCGGCAGTAAAATGTGATATCGGAAAATATCGGTATCGGTAAAAAAAAAAAAAAAAACAATAACATTTTTTTTTTTTTTTTTTTTTTTTTAACATTTATTTAACCTTTATTTACCCAGGCAAGCAAGTAAGAACCAATTCTTATTTTATTTATTGTCAAAAGTATGCATGTTGGTTTAAAATGTTCATTTTTACTTTTTTAATGATCATATTTTGCACAGATAATGCTTACATTTAGAAAGCCTTTTGAATGCATCCAGTGAAATTATTAGTTACCTGAAATTATTCCGTTTTTGGGGGGGGAAACCCTGCATATATCGGTATCGGTTGATATCGGTATCGGTATCGGTATCGGTATCGGAAATTGGAGTTGGACAATATCGGAATATCGGTATCGGTAAAAAAGCCAATATCGAGCATCCCTAGTAATCATTGGTAACTGTATATTTATAAAGCCCTACTCTATAAATTACCACCTTATATCTCATCTATGCTGCTCTGGTCCATGCTGAACACGCTCCAGTAGTTCTTCATGCTCCCCGTGCTAGAACTAATCTTGGAAGGTCTGCTTTTTGTATTCATGTAGTGGAATCATTACAACTTGACCTAAAACTGAGTACTCTTGTTTCGTTTGGACATTCCGATTTTGTATTAACCGTCCTATGTGCACTTGTAATTGTTCTTTCTTTGATGTGATATTGCATATTTTTTTTACTGTGTTGGTGGTTCATTTATTGTATGTTCTAATTTGTGTTTGTAACCTGAAATGCCACACCAGCACCATTGGAAAGGAGCGTCTCCCACAATGACTCCCGAGTTTAAATAAAGTATAAATAAATTAAGTTTCAAGTTTTGATGTATTTGTCACATGTACATTATAGTGAAATGCTTGGTTCTGTATGAGCCTCATGAGATTGTGCTTCATAAAGGAGTAAAGGAGTAAAAGACCAAACATTATACAAAATATACAATATACACAACTGAAATCTACAAAAATGCAAAAATTAGGTAGTGCAAATGTGTAAGAATAAATAGATAAGATATGGTGTAATGTTTCATTTAATTTAAAACCTTTATTTAAACTCGAAAGGCAACTGAGGTTTCCCTCATTTACAGTCACGTTGAGTGTACATACAGAGTTAAGCAAAACATACAGAGTTAGGCAAAAAAAGGCATATAAAACCACACAGCATACAATCATAACAATTAGACAAGTAGGGATAACAATCAACTAAAACATGTACAACTTGATTGACAAAGGTTGGAGATCAAGGGTTTATTAAACTCTGCAACAGAGGGGAGAATCTCAAGCTTTAAGGACTGTTGGAGTTCATTCCATCAGCTGGAGGGGCATCATAGCAAAATGCAGATCTACCCTGTTCAGAGCAAAGTAAGGACCAGCCATAGTCACTAGAACGGGTTCCATAGGTTTAAAAGTGTTTAAAGTGTTTAAAGTGAATGTTTAAAGTGAGTGTGTGTAGTGAATGTAGAATGGATGAAATAAGACAAGATAAGTATGTTTAAAGTTTGTTATCGGGCTATTTGACTGAGGGTAATTGTGGGCAGGTCTAACCTTGTTGTTACATTATATCCTTCCTTTAAAAAGGTGACGTGTGGCCGCTGGACCGTGTGGCACGGAGGAAGGCCAATCTGCCACGGAGACGGAACCGGACATACACGTTTATTATTAGTTCCGTCTGGACTGGAGTCTGCTTTGTGCCATGTTGTGTCTATGTTAAATTAAACCTGCATACTACACAGTGGAAGCTGGTCTCTGATGGCACAGCTGAGGATCTGGCTTTTACTGCAGGGATGAAGATAGACTTGGAAGGTAGGCCTATCCCATAATATGCTGTAGCAGAACTCGAGAACTACTAGGAATGTCTGATCACTAAGTGTGTCTGACTCTTACCACCTATAAACTGCACGGACTACAATGTATAAGCCATAAACGGTCTCGCCCCCAGCCTACATAAAAGAACTCCTGGTCCAATCAACCAGCTCCAGATCCCTCCGTTCAAACAACCAAATCTGCCTAAAAATCCCACAAGACTGGTGATGAAGGGAAACCGGGATTTTTCGCAGTTGCAGCACCGACCCTCTGGAACAAGCTCCCACTCAACCTGAAATCTGCAAGCACTCTACGGACCTTTAAGGCCGCATGCTCAAAACCCACCTTTTCGCCATAAACAATCCATGAGCTCGTTTTTTTTTATTGTTGTATGTGTAGTGTATTATGTCTGTCTGTTCTCTATCTGCTCGGTTGGACTGCATGTATTTTTTTCTGTTTTCGTTTTGTTCCTGTCTCTTTTTTTGTTTCTCTTTCTCTCCCGGGATGCGCCCCGGGCCGATGTAACTATTGGTTGAGGGGCGCAATATAAATAAATGTATCATATCATATCATATGATAACATAATGATGTAGATCGTGCCAGTTAGGGTACCTTAATTATGTATACTTGTCAGGATCCGCACCAGCCTATTGTTCGATTCCTGCACAGGCTGGCCACACGATCCCTCTGCCTCAGAAGGCCTGCCCTGCAGCTCCCTCTAGCGGACTCCATGTGTTACTCCCTCTGTTAATCGGTTTCCATATGTTTAATCTCCTGTTGTCCTCAATGTTTACGTCAATGTTCAATGTGTGTATTGTATTCCTGTGTGTGTTGCCCACTCTGTTTCCCGGTCTGGTTTAGTGTTGTATTTGTATGTATCATTGTTGTTCCTTACTGTCATGTTAGACATTGTCGTCATTGTTTGTTCTGTCCAGGTGTGTCTTGTTAGTGATCAGTGTCGCTATATATTCTGTCTGTTCCTGTCACTCCCCTGTCGGTTCGTAAACGTTTCTTGTCCCACCCGTTGTTATCCTCATCTGCCAGCTTATGCTGTGGTACTTATTATTTTGTTGTTGTAGTTGAAGCGAAGTAAAGCCTTTTTCCAACTACACCCCGTTGTGTCCTGCCTATCTATCTCTCTCGTTCCTGTTATTGCGATTGGGTCCACACCACCACCAACAACGAACCCTTACAATACTGCACCTGTGTATACTGTATACTTTACTTACTCATAGTATATATTAGGGCTGACCTCGACTAGTCGAATAGTCAACTAATCGATCTAAAGGAGCCGTAGTCGACTGCCAACCTCTTAGTCGAATGCCAAAATTAAAATACATTTTAATTATCGACTATTAGTTGATTATCGACTAATTTTGGTCAATCAAAGTCGACTATACAAATCCTTAGTCGGGGACAGGCCTAGTATATATTCAGATTCTAAGTGGTATTGACCATATTTATTGTAGTGTATAATATAACTGATAGGGCATACAGACCCTCATCTGCACCTTTGATTACACTGCTTACTTGCTCATTATTCTTATATTCAGAGTTAATGATATTGTTTACACTGCTTATTTCTGTCTTTACTGTAGTTCTATTGCCTATATTTATGTCTTTCTACTATTACCATGCTATGATATCAATAAAGGAATATTATCTCTTCTAATATATAAAAAAGCCCTTTTTATAATTGATCTCTTCTCATGTCTCTCTGAGGCACACAGCTGTGACATGATTTCACCAGAGGGGTCAACCATTCGAGGGGTCAACGTTTGTCTGAGGGAAGGAACAGTTGTGTCTGGGTCAATCTGCCACTCACATTTGCTATGCACAACCTTTAGAGTTGATGCTTTGATTTAGAAGTTGGCTATTCACAGAGTCATTATCTTGCTACTGTTATGTCACAATAAAGCAGATGATTTTGATCTCAGATTCAGATAATTTTATTGTCACAGCTTTTTTAAATGTACATACATTCAGAAAAACGTTGTTTTTCCCCGGCTCCTCAACCGTAGTAGATTTGTAAACACAATACAACAATCTATACAATCTATATAATACAAGGTATATGTTTTTTACAAGGTACAAAACAGGGGATAAATAAAGAAAAATAAGAAATTATTCTACAATGTAAGTAGCAGCAGTGTGTGCGTGTAATACTGTACGTGTGCGTGTGTGGTGTGTAAAGTCACTAAGGTGCTCATTGGGAAGTTCACAAGACAAGCTCATGTTAGGGCGGTTGGGTAGCGCAGCGGACTAAGCGCTCGTCACCAACGCGAGAGACACTGGTATCGAATGCGGCTGTCAGCGTTGCCTCCGGCTTGGCCGGCCGTCATACTGGCTTAATTGGCAGAGTCAGCGGGAGGGAAGCCAGTGGGGTGGTATTCTGGTCGCTGTAAACAGCGACTCCTACAGGTCGGTCAGGGCGCCTGCACAGCGCGGGAGGGAGATGGTGAGGGTAGTGTGACCTTCCACATGTTACACCTCACCAATGAGAGTCCGCGCTGGCAGGTGAAAAGATGCTGCTGGCTGTCTCCTATGTGTCTCGGAGGAAGCATCTGATAGACTTCAGGGCTCCCTAGACCGACCAGTGGGGGGCACATGCGATCAACGCCCAGGAAGGGGAGGGGGGAATTGGCATAACGACTAAATTGGGATGGGAGAAAAACACAGAACAATTTTATACAAAGCCAGATACAAACTAATCCCAGGCAACATTCAAAAATGGTTCAGAGACAGGGAAGGAGAATATAACTTAAGAGGGAGAGGGAATCTTAAACAACCAATGGTACACACTACGCTGAAAAGCATGTGCATATCTGTTTGTGGAGTAAAGTTGTGGAATATTTTACCTGAATACATCAAACTGAGTAAACACATATGGCACAATTTTAAAAGCAGCTTAAAAAATACACATTAGAGAAATACAGAAATGAGTAATGAGGATAAACAAAGTAATGCTATACTGTGTTATGTAGTTCTGTACTGTATTCACTGCTGTCATTTGAATCAAGTTTTCTTTCTTTTTCGTACTATAAGTAAAAGTATATTCTATATTGTATTATACTAAATTATGTTATAACTAGTAAAATGAATGGAAGCACAAATGTAAGTGTAAGGGGGTAGGGATCTTTAAACTTAGCTTCCCTCTACTCCTTTTTTGGACATGTCTGCTAACTAAATACATTGCTCTTGACTTTTTGTTTATAATTCCTTTTTTTTATGTTTTTTTTAATAGTTTTTACATAACATTTGTTGTTGTTGTTGTTATGATTGTTCTGTTTGACGGAGCTAGATACCGTGATTTGTTTGAAGGAATATGAAGAATACATGTTCAAAAATAAACTTTTCATTCATTCATTCATTCATTCATTCATTCATTCATTCATTCATTCATTCATTCATTCATTCATTCATTCATTCATTCATTCATTCATTCATAAAAAAGACAAGCTCATGTTAAGATTGCAGTCCAATGTTTTTGAAAGTTGAAAAATTACAAATGTTGAGATTGTGATGTCACATTAGAACTAGCAGAAACAAAAGTGATGATGACTTCACAATGGAGGGAGGACGAAGTGTGGGTGTCCTTGGCGACACAGAGAAACATGGTTTATGACCTATAGGCTTACTTTTAACATCACTGTTGCTGACACCATAAGTAGATATACTGTATGTATAGTCATAGTACATATAGGGGCAACAGTGGCTCAGGAAGTAGAGCATGTCTTCTGGTAATCTGGAGGTTTCCGGTTCGATTCCCGCTCCTCCCGGGCAGTGTGTCGAAGTGTCCTTGAGCAAGACACCTAACCCCTAACTGCTCCCCTAACTGGTTGCCTCTGCCGTAGGTGTGTGAATGTGTGAGTCAATGGGTAAAATGTGAGGAACAAATTGTAAAAGTTTGGATAAAAGTGCTATAAATGCATCATTTACCATTTACATAGTACATTTGCGTGACGACTAATGCATTTTTTAATTAGCCCTAAGGTTCATCATGGAACTTAACCTAGTATGTGTAAAGGAACATTTTAACTGCATTTACATTCATGGGGAAAAACAAGAATGCGTTTAAGGAAATGTGAGCTGTGAGGTTTATACAGTATCATCTGTCTACGTCAGGAGTAATCAACGAGGAGGTCTGTGTTAAATGCTTTTGTGGAGGTGAATAGTTCATGCACTTGTGCACTTTGCTACTAAATAATCTCCCTTGCCTATATTACTACCGACTAGGGCTGACCCCTATTAATCGATTAGTCGACTAATCGGTCAAAAGGGGCCGTAGTCGACTGGCCAACCTCTTAGTCGAATATAATAATATATTTTATTTTAATAATTTTTTTCAAAAGAAAAGAGGCATAGAAGCGTGGCTAACGCTAATGGCACGCATACCAGAGGCTAACTGCCTACGAAAACAGGCACAGAGACACTGAAAGAGGATTTCACCCATCTAATGAACACACTAGACTAGACAAATATCAAGATGTATCCATCAGTGGACCAATTGCATGCTTTTGCAGAGGACAAGAAGCTTTCAGTCAACTCCTTCAGACATTAAGCACCCCCCACAGCCCAAATGGAATGATAATCCTAGTCAACCATCCAAATCCTTAGTCGGGAACAGCCCTACTATACTATGCTAAATAATGATGTCTTTGCTACTATGCACTCAAGACCGCAGTACCCAAGTTCAACACCCGGCGCACATTGTTACTCGGCTGCCAGAGTTGTACCCTTCCTTCCTGCTGACCTGTTGCACAGAATTTGTAAATCGCTTTGGATAAAAGCATCAGCTAAATGACAGAATGTAAATGTAGACTGAGCTCTTCAATAATACCCGCTGAGTCACATGACTTAGTTGCCCTAAAACCAGTGTTGAGCTGCGGCACTAAAAAGCCTATGTTATGGTAACAATATGGTGGACATGGCCGCTCCACCTCAACTTCAACGAGGCATTTAACCTCTTTCCTCCTGGAGGTAAATGATTTAGCACGTAGGTACCGTTGGCTGCTACAGGTCACAACCCCTATAGGGACTTATTGCACAATAGAGTACAATAAAAGCCTAAAAAACCATGACACACCTGACAAAAAGCTGTTTAACACAACTGGATGTCAGACTGTAGCGCCCAAGTTCAACACTGTTTGACGGACATTGTTACTTAGCTGCCAGAGTTGTACCATTCCTTGTACGAGTTCTACAGAACTCGTAAGTCGCTTTGGATAAAAGCGTTCAGCTAAATTAACTACTGTAGCTGTAAATGTAGATGTAAATGTCTAGAAATAGAATTATCTACTCTGACTTCCCCGACTTGATTTCTCTTCCAGTGAAATATCAGATAATCAGACGGAGACATTAAACTGTTCCCGATGAATGATCACCCCGTCTGTGTTTCTACTCACAGCCATGGGAAAACAGACGGGAGAAAAAAACTGAGAAAAAAGCAAGTTTGCATGTTAGAAAAAGCAGAGTCAGATGGGTTCCATCAGAACGGGCAACCTTCTCACTCACGCTCACTTCCGGACCTCTGATCCGTACGGTACCAGCCGGCCTGAACCCGATACCCCACAGGGATACCATCAATCAATCAAAACCCAAACCGAGCGTCGCCAGAACACAGAGAGCTCTTATATATAAAAAAAACCCACCTTTGGCTCGATTAAAGAACAGTCCTTTATTTGTGAAAGGTCCAACACGTCTCTCGCACACCACGGAAACCCAAGCGGAGACAGAGGCTCTAGGAAGGAGAAGAGTGGAGCCGTTATAAATCCTGCGGTCTGTTGTGTAACCATGAATATAAATTGTAAACGCTTCCAAACACCGTGCCATCAATCTTCCACTGTTTCTCCAGAGAACAAGAAACACCTGAATTTACAATTTCTCACAAATTCGGCAGTCGATGTTTCCGAGCGGTTAGCAATTTTCCTGGCACGGTTTCTTCATCGTATGGCTCACCTGGCTAGAAAGAGTAGGGAACCAATTTACCTATTTCAAGGCTTACATGTGTAAGAGACGCTCGGCCTCTTTGCACACATGTTGTTGCTTATAGCTTTGCCCCCTGTAGTGCATGTGTACGTGATTTATACGTCTGTCGTGCTTCGAGAGGTGTAGGAAACCAAGGGGACACTGAGGGATTTGGGCAGACGCACTATAGGCTACAGTAAGAAACATTTCCTAATGTATTGTTATTTTTATTCTAATTAGTGTACAGTATACACTTTTTCTTTTTATATAGATCATGGTCTTTATTGTCAAAATAATGGAATTGGTAAAACGATGGACTGAGTGACGTAAATGTAAATCATATCAAGTGGAAGAAGAATGGTGTGGTGTGTTTTGCATCAGTCAGAGGGGGGGGGGGGGGGGGTGGGGGGCTGCTCGGGTCCCCTCAGGACGTGGTGTGTTTTGCAGCAGTCGTGGGGGTGGGGGGGTACACTATATACTTGACCAATTGTACGGCCCTTACCTATTCCTATTTTTGATTATATAAAATTATATCATATTCTATTGTGCTTCTATTTTGATTGAGTTTAAATCCCATAGTATTTTATTCCACTTTTTTTTTTTTTTTTTATTTTTATTTTTTTTACAGCTGTACAGCCCTGGCCTATTTTTATTTCATAATTCTATTCTATTCTATTGTGCTTCTATTTTTAACTTAGTTTATATTCCATTTTATTTTATTCCACCTTGGTATCTTATTATCTGTCCGTTAGTGTCTGTCTGTTAATGTCGCACCAAAAACTACCAAATCAAATTCCTTGTATGTGTAAACTACTTGGCAATAAAGAATTTTCTGATTCTGATTCTGATTCTGATTCTAATTCTGGTTCTGATTCTGATTCTGATTCTGATTCTGATTCTGATTCTGATTCTGATAACAGCTGTGCAACAAGGCAAACACTGGCCTGGATAATCCCTCAGGCAGTTCGCTTCCTATCGCATGGGTGACCATCATTATTATCATTATTAGACTTTACTATTTATTCATTTACCTTTAATTTAAGCCCTATTGTAATAATATTGGGTACAAAGCTACAGTATGCAGAAATGAAGACCCTACGATGAAACTAACCGTCTTATCTGGAACTGATCCAGAAGCTAAAGCTGTATAGTTAGCTCGCAGAGGCACACCGTCAGTCTGTCTTTCCTTTAAAGCGGTGACCTAGATGTAGTAAACCTTTTATGGTCTGCGAGCGGTGATGCAACACCTTAGTAACACTGAGGTAACGTCCTGGAACGGAATATCGCCCTGTGGTTTCACTCTGATCAACCTCCAGACGGTAACCTTCCTCTGTAGTCTCTCTCTCTCTCGTCGAAACGATCAGATGCGAGATTCAGCACATGTACAGGACAGAGAGGTTACCGGCGGTGGCGCAAGTGATCCTTATTTCATTTGGCAAGGTGATACTGTGAAACACTGCATTGAATTATTTACAGATGAAAATGACCAAATCCGTTAGCGAAGTCTGGGAAAGCCTTTCACAAGATACCGCACCATCTGTTTTGCAGGTTTTTTTCTTTTTTCGTTCGACCATTAAACGTGAGGTTCTGTAGTGTTCTGATGAGCATTTATTGGGTCACATGTTAAGATCACCTCTTAAAAAAAGAAAAAAAAACGTTCTCACGCTTTTATTTTGAAGGCTAAATCTCACCGACCTCGGGAGACATGAAGCCGAGGGAGAGTAACATGTGCCTCATCATACTGTCTTGTTTTAACGATGTTAACGTCACCTGTAACGCATGTCATACTGTAAGTGCATCAGCTTTTCTGTTAGTTCCTGACAGTGTCAAAATCTTTACAGATTTTCTCTCCTCCCGGCTGGATAGCTAACGTATAGCGTCAGCTAGCTAGCTGGCAACCAAAGGTGATAAAACCGAATCAGCGTCACGGCAAACCAAGCGACAGTGTTTGTTTACGGCTCTCATGCGCAACGCATTGTTTTTATATCTGAATACATTTCGCTACGCTCTGGTTGTCTGGTTCCGCTGCTATAGTCTCGCATAGCCAAGCCTCTCTGCGTTAGAATTGTGCCAGCATTCCACTAGACCAGTTAACCCTAGCACTATGTGAGGGAACAAATCTCATCTCCATCTCATCTCCCCCCTGTAGTTCACCCGGGCCCCAGGGGGTGCATGGCATGCCCCACAGTTTGGGAACCACTGTCTTAACCCTTTCACAACCATACTACAGAAGGTTAACCATTCACTACCACACTACAGACGGTTAAACCCTTTGTCGTGTGGCAGTGAAAAGGGTTAACCTTCTGTAGTGTCACAGTGAAGGGTTAACCCTTTGGTAGTGTGGTAGTGAAAAAGGGTTAAGAGTATACAGTAGGTCCATTGAAATGTCACGGCAAGGATTGATGGTGTGTGATGGTGTTTGATCAAAGCCCTCAACCCTCAACTAGGAACTGCTTCCAGGAAGGATCTTCGGTTCGCTTCAGCCAGGTGTAATAAATCCTCCAAAAACCATAGATATTGTCGAGCAGCAAGTATCAATCATTAGGTGAAGATCAGGCTATACGTCAGCAACATTGATAAAACAAAGGAATAAAAAAATAAGCAAACTGTAAAAATGTGGGGGTGCATAATGTCCATTATGTCCACATGGTATTCCTAGTACATGTGGGGGGACATGTCCATTGTGTCCATATGGTATTCCCACTGCTTTTAGGCTAGTCTTTTATATGTGTAAAATATGTGCATTTTGGCTGTCAAGCATTCGCTGCTCTGTATATATATATTTCAGACGTATTCATGGTGACATGCGGATTCCACTCGTAAATCATGCTCCAGTTGGAGATGGGTATCGCCTTGGCCAACTCACAGTTCATGATCCACGCTAAAGGCTTAAAAAACATCGGAAATATTCACATGATAAACTCATGGAACTGGAATTGATAGAGCGGCCAGTCCCATTCAAATCTACATTCCTGAACGGTCATGTGACGACTAGTGCACATTGCACAGTGCAACAGCATAATTGACCAATCTCAAACCCCGCCTTCTTCATGCTCCAATCAGAGGGGCAGGTAACTATAAGATTTATTCTTCTTCCTGCTCCTTTTGTCCATGGAATGATATTTATGATTGTGTAATGAAGAAACTCTGAATGTATGATTCCATGTGGCAAATAAAAACTCTGAACTGAACTGAACTGAGGGCAGGGTTTGGGAGATTGACAACCTGGCACAATGGTGCAGGGTGGCCAATCTCTCCCTTAGGAACACGCGAACATTTTGGGAAATTAATTATCGTCTTCTCCAGAGAGAGACAAGAAGATAAATACCAGTTTCCTCTCTGTGCGTTCAGTAGAAAGCTATCTGGCTGCATGTTAGCCTAGCTTAGCACAATGAATGGAAGCGTACATGGCCGGTTAGCCTTCGGCAGAGGTGTTAGTTGGACAATGCCTAGGCTAACCGGCCATGTCCGCTTCCATTCATTGTGCTAAGCTAGGCTAACGTTCAGCCAGATAGCTTTCTACTGAACGCACAGAGAGGAAACTGGTATCTATCTTCTTGTTTCTCTCTGGAGAAGTTATTTTAACATTGTGAATGAATGAATGAATGAATGAATGAATGAATGAATGAATGAATGAATGAATGAATGAATGAATGAATGAATGAATGAATGAATGAATGAATGAATGAAAACTTTATTTAACAGATTGCAGAATGGGTACAATACAGTACGGCTCAATACACACAATTGTTAAGGGGATGCAGACCAGAGAAAGACGTTTGTCTTGTTTACATCAGGGTCCCCCTTTTCAATTCATAGTGACCTTTATGACATACACAACATGCATGACATTTATGGCATAGGGACATACATGACATACAGGTATTTAGTACTGTTACATTTGTGACATATACGATATGCAAATATACAGTACTGTTACCCATAGATCCTGACAGAGTATATACATATGATGGGGAGGAGACTGTACATTAGGAGGGGGTGGGTGGGTGGGAGAGAAATATACATACGGTGCGGAGAGAATATATACATGCGGTGGGGAGGAGACTGTCTATTAGGAGGGGGTTGCCAGTTTCGAATTGCAGCTTCCCGTAGGTGCTCTTTAAGAGCGGTTTGAATGTTGGTAGGGATTCACATTCCTTTACAGCTTTGGGTAGGGCGTTCCACATTGATGTGGCATAATTGCGAAACGTGTTTAGTCCCTTGTTTGAGTCAAATCTGGGTTTAACATGATTTGTTGAGCTCCCTCTGGTGTTGTGGTCGTGGTATTCACTGACCGTTGGGAAGTATTTTGACATGTACATGGGTACCTTAATTGTATAGTGTATCTTGTAGACCAGGCCCATTGCAAGTTGCTGTACTCTGTCGTCTACTCTAAGCCATCCTAGGTTGTCAAAGTTGGCAGGGGTGAGGTGGGTTCTAGGTGTAAGGTCAAGTAGAAGTCTGACCAGTTTGTTTTGTGATGTTTGTAATCTTGTTTTTAGCGCCTTTGAGGTGCTTTGGTACCATGAGGTGCAAGCATAGTCGTAGTACCCTTGAATGAGTGCTCCTGCCAGAGTCTTCAGGGTATTCTTGTTTACCAGAGAGGAGATCCGGTACAAGAATCTAGTTCGTTGGTTGACTTTTTTTATTACCTTGGATGCCATTTTGTCACAGGAAAGATTTGCCTCTAGGATGGAACCTAGGTATGTAATTTCATCTTTCCTTGTGACAATATTGTCACCCACTGTAACTGAGAAGCCGTCGGTCTTGCTGAGTTTGTTATTTGATCCGAAGAGAATGGACTCTGTTTTACCCAGGTGTAATGATAGTTTGTTATCAGCGAGCCAGGTGCAGATTCTGCCGAGTTCAGAGCTGAGGGTTTTTTCAACCTGTAACTTGTTCTTGTCAGAGACCAGCAGGGCTGAGTCGTCCGCGAACAAGAACAAGTTGCAGTCACAAGCTGACGACATGTAATTTGCATAAATTAGGAACGGTAGCGGTCCTAGTTTGCTTCCTTGTGGAACACCACAGCTCACTGTGAAGTACCGTCAAGTCCAAAAAGCTGGTCGTGGACTACAGAAGAGTGAGAGAAACCCTGGACCCCATCAACATCAACGGGTCTGCTGTGGAGAGAGTCAGCCAGAGCTTTTTTCCCCCCAGGTGGCTGAAGAGATTCCTCACGGGGCCCCAGATCCTACGGGCGTTTTCTCCAGAGGCCCCAAGCGAGAGCCTCCTGACGGGATACCTCACCGCCTGGTATGGAAACTGCGCTGCCCTCGACCGCCAGGCGCTACAGAGGGTCAGAGGGAACAGCCCGGAACATCTGTGGTCGTGGGCTTCCCCTCCATCCACGACTTATACAACCGCCAGTGGGTTTAGCAAAGCCTGCAGGGTTATTAATTAAGGACCCCTGCCATCCCAACCACAAACTGTTTCAGCTGAACAAACTCAGGCTACCGGAGGAAAACCATTGCATCACTGTCCCTGTTACTGATCTGCAAATATTTGCACATACTCTACACGTGAAATGTAAATGCATGCAAATCTTTAAAAAAAAAAAAAAAAAAAAAACGTAATACGACAGTAGTAGGTAGATCAGTCGTCTGGTAGTCGAGAGATTCCCTGTTCGATTCCCGCTCCTCCCGGGCAGCATGTCGAAGTGTCCTTGAGCAAGACACTTAACCCCTAATTGCTCCCGATTGCACGGTCGCCTTTGCCGTCTGTGTGAACGTGTGAGTGAATGGGTGAATGTGAGGAACAAATTGTGCTTTGGATAAAAGCTGCTATATAAATGTACCATTTACCATTTACTTGTGTTGATGCCGCTGCAAGGCCTAGGAGTCATGAAACTTGACTTGCACTCATCCATACTCAGTGGTGGGGAAAGTATACAGTTCCTGTTAAAGTGGTATGTGGGCCAGTTATGCTGCTCTGATTAAAGGTTATGTTAAAGTGGTATGTGGGCCAGTTATGCTGCTCTGATTATAGGTTATGTTAAAGTGGTATGCGGTCCAGTTATGCTGCTCTGATTAAAGGTTATGTTAAAGTGGTATGTGGTCCAGTTATGCTGCTCTGATTAAAAGTTATGTTAAAGTGGTACGTGGTCCAGTTATGCTGCTCTGATTAAAGGTTATGTTAAAGTGGTATGTGGTCCAGTTATGCTGCTCTGATTAAAGGTTATGTTAAAGTGTTATGTGGTCCAGTTATGCTGCTCTGATTAAAAGTTATGTTAAAGTGGTTCGTGGTCCAGTTATGCTGCTCTGATTAAAGGTTATGTTAAAGTGGTATGTGGTCCAGTTATGCTGCTCTGATTAAAGGTTATGTTAAAGTGTTATGTGGTCCAGTTATGCTGCTCTGATTAAAGGTTATGTTAAAGTGGTATGTGGTCCAGTTATGCTGCTCTGATTAAAGGTTATGTTAAAGTGGTATGTGGTCCAGTTATGATGCTCTGATTACATCTTCTTGAAGTTGACAGGCTTCAAATGTGAAAGTATATTATCTTCATATATTTTTGCCATGTTTTCTATGCAAAATATTTTTCTTCAAAGTAACTAGTAACTGATGGGTTCAGATAAATGTAGTGGAGTAAAAAGTACAATATTTCCTTTGAAATGTAGTGGAGTAAAAGTACAAGGTTCCCTAAAATGAAAATACTCATATAAAGTACAAGTATCTTGAGATTGTACTTAAGTACAGTGCTTGAGTAAAAGTCCTTTCCAGTTACTTTCCACCACATACTGTAAAAGGATAGGAACGTCACAAATGAACCCGAAACTCGAGAGATAGCTCAATTGGGCCGAACATTCCAGTGCACATGAAACAATGTCTGTATAGTGACCGTATTAAAGTCCTATGGCAGGGTGTAACTGAAGGAAATGACCGGTGATACACTCGCAGGAAAAGCCCTTTTCCATCCCTGTGTCTTCAGTGCGCCGGTGTTTATGAGGCCGCGTGCTCAGCGAGATTCGTGCGGAGGAGATGAAACCCCTGGAAGCACTCACATGGTAAACTGTTTGTTCCATCCCTCTCTCTCTCTCTCTCTCTCTCTCTCTCTCTCTCTCTCTCTCTCTCTCTCTCTCTCTCTCTCTCTCTCTCTCTCACTATCCTCTCTCTCTCTCTCTCTCTTCTTTCTTCATCGCTGTCTCGTTTACTGCCGCCTGGAACTTCTGAGTCACTTTCTGATCAGCTGCAAGTAATTTTTACGGCAAGAGAGAGCAGATCTTTTCCTCTTTTCTTTTTTCTCTCTTTTTTTAACGCCTCTCGTTGTCTCCACTCCTGTAGTGAACTCACTCTGGATTCAACCCTAAACCTGCCTTCCTTTTCTCTCTCTCTCTCTCTCTCTCTCTCTCTCTCTCTCTCTCTCTCTCTCTCTCTCTCTCTCTCTCTCTCTCTCTCTCTCTCTCTCTCTCTCTCTCTCTCTCTCTCTCTCTCTCCCTCCTGTTCTCTCTCTTCTTGCCCTCGTATCACCTCCTCCTCACTCTCTTTCTCCTTCAATCACTGTTACTCTGAGTCTGTGTGTGTGTGTGTGTGTGTGTGTGTGTGTGTGTGTGTGTGTGTGTGTGTGTGTGTGTGTGTGTGTGTGTGTGTGTGTGTGTGTGTGTGTGTGTGTGATTGTGCACATGCCGCACTCATATGTGTGTATGTTCTTGTGTGTGTGTGTGTGTGTGTGTGTGTGTGTGTGTGTGTGTGTGTGTGTGTGTGTGTGTGTGTGTGTGTGTGTGTGTGTGTGTGTGTGTGTGTGTGTGTGTGTGTGTGTGTGTGTGTGTGTGTGTGTGTGTGTGACATCACTATGGAATAAACATGCTGTGCCAAGGATATGGTTGTAAACGTGTGTGTTTACTGCTGTTTGTTTACCCCTCTGATTACAGAGATCATGTCGTCACTCAGTGACGCAGGAAGTCAGTCAGAGTTGGGGGTGCGGAGAGAAGTCATATTAAATGCATGCGCATCATTCGTGCTTTTCCATTGAATGAATGAATGAATGAATGAAGTTTATTTTACGGTCTTGTTTTTTTGTATCTACTTTTTCTCCCATTTTCAATTTTTTCTCCCATCCCAATTTCGTATCGTCCAATTCTACCCTCCCCTGTCTCAAACGCTGTTGGCCATGCCTCCCACAAGCCGGCTGCAATGTGGACGAAGCCTTACATCACGTGTCCCCTCCGGTACTCGAGGAGGCAGCCGTCGCATCTTTTCACCTGCACAGCACGCTCTCTCAGCGGCGGGGGTCTGCCGGGGCGGGAGGGACACGCCGCCCCCGTCGCTTCCTGATTCTGCTGCGCAGGCGCACCAACCGGAGTAGGAGTCGCTGTCCACAACGTCCGATCCCCACCCACCAGCTTCCCACCCCTAATACTGCCAATTGTATTAGTATGAACGACCAGCCAAGCTCGTAGCAATGCAGAGAGCTGGGCTCGAACCGAGCGTCTCCTGCATTAGTGGCGAGCACCACTTAACCGCCCTTTTACGGTATTGTTTACAGACAAATCAAACACACCCGTGTGGACTTGCAAACAAATTTTAATAAAATAGAAAATCACAAATGTACATATTCAAGGCAAGCTCACACACAAAATCCAAATAGGCTGAAGCACAAGCTTATTTTTGCCTATCCAAATTCTTAAAAACGAAATATATTTGAATATAAGAAAGAAAAACTTTAAATATACTGCAAGATATAAGAAAACAAATGTTTGATGTTTTACTCAAAACTGTACTCCTGAATAATTTGATCCTTTAAGGCTTTTTTAAATCTCTGAGAAGTACACAACTCCAACCCGTTACTATTCCATAATTTAACTCCCAAAATTGAAACACATCTAGCTTTTACATTAGTTCTTACATTTTTTAAATGTTTTAAGAATACACAACCAATCATTTGAAAGGTCAACATTTTACACCAGTTTTAGAACATTTTACACTACAACAGACAGCAAACTTGAATGTGGACAGTTCACACACGAAATGCAGCAGTTTTTTTCCTAATCGGAAGACGATTTATTGTGGATTTACAGTAGATTCAGCCAGGTAGCAACAAGGCGCTTGAACTTTTGCGCACAGGATCGTATAACAGATGCAGAGTTAACAGAGACCCCCAAATTAACCTGATAAGCTGTAAGCCGTATTTCGCCTAAAGGTACATGCCTAAGTAAATGGAAGATTGCTCTACTTCTGCAAGGTCAATTTGCATGTTCTTGGCATCTAGGAACATCTAGGGACCTGGGGGTATGTATTTCCAGTGTCAGAAATATTGTGTCTGTTACTCTGTTACTAGGCTTGAGTAAATTGTAATGAAGAAAAGGAGAATATAAATTATGATTTATGATTTTTGCATCTTTGATCAAAAATGTATACGGGTAGGAGAAAATGCTCACTGAGCTCATTCACCACCTTATTGAGATCATGTGCACAAAAAATCTAAGCAAATGAACCGCGGGAAGATGATTAAACAGAAGGATTTGTAGATACAGTAATGAATGATAATCGATTTTAATTATAAATTCATATTTGACCTTGAACTTGACCTTGACCTTATTATGGCCAAATCATACATCTATCAATAGGGAAAATGCTCCTCTTTCCAATGGCAGGGTTGATTCTGGATTTAGTCATTTACCTGCGGTTTTTACAATAATTAGCATTTTCCAATAAATTTGTATTTCCGATAAATCGTATAAAACATCGGTAAAAATGAAAATATACACTTTGACTACTGTTTTTGATATGGTTATGGTCTTTACTCTTGGCTACACTTTTTTTTTTCTTAACATCCAAGGGCCCACATGTGGACGATTCTTTGCCGACCTCTAGTGGCTCGGGTGTGCATTTCTTTTAATACAATATATAGATTTGCCCTATTTGTTGCCTGCCGATTGCCCTTTCAGGTGACAAAATCCGTTCAGCGGTTCTCGAGTTACATGCCGATATGTGAGGCGTGCCCCAAAGTACGCAAAAGTACACATTACCACCCCCGACTCCCGGGGCTCTAGCTCCGTCAATCATTTGGCGATCTCGAAGATCTTTGCACAGGGTTGTAGCCAATGAGTGTGGCTTTCCAATGATACCCCATGATATGATAATTGGGGATCTAATATGGTCTCTATTGATCGATTTATGATAAAGAAAAGCAGGGTCCCCCTATAGGGGGACCTTAAGGCTTAACAATTAAGAGTTGGACAATATCGGTATATCGGATATCGGTAAAAAAGCCAATAATGAAAGTCAATCATAAAATAAAATGTATTGATTTAGCCATGCAATTACCTCATGAATGCTGCATCATGGCTTCTGTTTCAACAACTACGCACAACCAAAATCGCTGTCCGTGGTGCTGAAACATCTCAGTAGTAAGTCAGTGACGTCGGGCGGCCAGCCGCCAGTAGTACATACTACTGTGACCAAGATCAAACAAGTGAGCATGCACGGCGCAGGAGAGAAAATAAAACATATTTGCCTACGAAGACGGTAGAACACCGAAGGTGGTCTTGCGCTCATGGGTGGTGGAAATAAACTCCCTCATGAGAACATGAATTAATATGGCGGCTGGGTGGCGCAGCGGACATTGCGCTCGTCACCAAACGTAAGAGACACCGGGTTCGACTCCGGCTGTCGGCGTTGCCTCCGGCTTGGGCCGGCCGTCATACTAACTCAATTGGCAGAGTTAGCGGGTGGAAGTCGATGGGTGGTAATCTGGACGTTGTGGACAGCGACTCCTACAGGTCGGTTGGGGGACGCCTGCACAGCAGAGACAGGAAATGACCCCCGCCAGAAACCAGTTTTGTGAACCTGATTAACGACACACACACACACACACACATTCATGTGTCCTTCCAGAGACCAATGTCTGAACCAGCACAGGACAAACTGTTTTTTTTTTTTAGAGCAATTTGATCAAACACACACATCGTCCCAGATTGATGGATGACTCACACCCCCTCACACATCAGAAACCCACGCAGGAGGAGACCAAACCGGTTTACCTATAGGTAGGGATGGCGAATCATATCACAGCATTTAGATTCGGTTTGGGCACACATATAAACGACTCATCTTGACATTAGAAAACACACTCGACAGGGAACCGGACTGTGTGTGTCAGGGAGATTTTGATATCCTGTGAATGCTTTGGAGAATTACCTTGTTGCTGTTTGCCAATAAAACAACCTATCACCCTCGGACCATTGCTCCACAAACCACTTGTTTCCAGCCTTTTCTTCTCCTCCGAACGGATCCAGAACCAAATGTGCCAAATTAAGTCACGTTAAGAACGTGAGTGTTAAATCTACACTGTATGACATTTTGTCCTCATACTTCTGTTGTGGCTGTTTGATCAGAGACTGGAGCTCCTGTCAGTCATTCTGTGTGTGTTTATGTGTGTGTGTGTGTGCGTGCGTGTGTGTGTGTGCGTGTGTGTGTGTGTGTGTGTGTGTGTGTGTGTGTGTGTGTGTGTGTGTGTGTGTGTGTGTGTGTGTGTGTGTGTGTGTGTGTGTGTGTGTGTGTGTGTGTGTGTGTGTGTGTGTGTGTGTGTGTGCGCGTGTGAGTGTGTGAGTGTGAGTGTGTGAGTGCATATGACACTGTGTGGTTATTCATGAGGCTGTGTGTGTGTGTGTGTGTGTTGTGTGTGTGTGTGTGTGTTGTGTGTGTGTGTGTGTGTGTGTGTGTGTGTGTGTGTGTGTGTGTGTGTGTGTGTGTGTGTGTGTGTGTGTGTGTGTGCGTGCGTGCGTGCGTGCGTGCGTGCGTGCGTGCGTGCGTGTGTGTGTGTGTGTGTGTGTGTGTGTGTGTGTGTGTGTGTGCTTGTTACTATCTCTGAATTGTCAGGTAGAGGTCTTGCCCTTAGAGTTACAACTCAGTGTTCACAGTCATCTCTAAGTTGCTGGTTCTTGCAGTTCTGGTAGAGGTGGCCCTGTGTTCTATAGCTCAGTTCTGATAGGGTGGTCCAGTGTACTATAGCTCTATAGTGTATATAGTGGGTAAAGAGTGCTTGGCACTCAGGTCATGGCACTAACCCTGCCAATGTAATTCCCATCGGGCCACCAAATAGTGAAGAATGCATGCAGTCATGCCATCGTAAAGCACTTGGACTTGTGCTGACGCTAGAGAAACAGTGTAGAAACTCAGCCATTCAAAAAAAAGAGTCATCAGACATTCGAAACCGAGTGAGCACTGTGGACTTATTAAATTGAAACAAGTTCAACAAATAGAGCTAGAGTTAATTTTATTAAATTAATTAGCCAATTAGCAATGCACAGTATCTTGAAACAATTACAGTGAACAAATACAGAGCTTCTACCTCTCCCTGCACCCTCCTACCCTGCACCCTCATTCCCTGCACCCTCCTATACCCTGCACCCTCCTATACCCTGCACCCTCCTACCCTACACCCTCCTACCCTACACCCTCCTACACTACACCCTCCTTCCCTGCATCCTCCTGCGCTGCACCCTTCTACCCTGCACCCTCCTACCCTACACCCTCCTACCCTACACCCTCCTACACTGCACCCTCCTATACCCTACACCCTCCTACCCTACACCCTCCTACACTACACCCTCCTTCCCTGCATCCTCCTGCGCTGCACCCTTCTACCCTGCACCCTCCTACCCTACACCCTCCTACCCTACACCCTCCTACACTGCACCCTCCTATACCCTGCACCCTTCTACCCTGCACCCTCCTACCCTACACCCTCCTACCCTACACCCTCCTACCCTACACCCTCCTACACTACACCCTCCTTCCCTGCATCCTCCTGCGCTGCACCCTTCTACCCTGCACCCTCCTATACCCTGCACCCTCCTACCCTACACCCTCCTACCCTGCACCCTCCTATACCCTGCACCCTCCTATACCCTGCACCCTCCTACCCTGCACCCTCCTATACCCTGCACCCTCCTACCCTGCACCCTCCTGCTCTGCACCCTGCTGCCCTGCACTCTCCTGCCTTCTAGTGCACTGCTCAGTGACTTGTGAGGTGTACAGTAGTACAAAGCATGCCTGGCTGGCTCTCTGTCACGCTTATCTGCTCTGACTCCCAGTCATTTCAAGAGGGAGATGGGAGAGGAGGGAGAGAGGGAGGAGAGAGAGATGGAGGAGGAGGAAGAGGAGGAGGAGAGCATTTCCCTGAAGCTACACTGACTGAACATGAAGGAAACCCTGTATATAGAGCAACATGTGGTTCTGATCTTAACTCTCCCGAACGTGGGCGCGATGACCCTGAACCAAAGAGAAAAAGTCTCCCCCCCTCTCTCTCCTGCTCCTCCTCCTCCTCCCCTTCCATCTCTTCCTCATCCCCCCTTATCCCCTCCGTGCCCCAATAATGCCATCACAACCCATCAGAACCATTAAAGGATCTCAAGGACCTGCTGGTGGTTATGGCGTACCGACCCCCGCCTCTCGTTTCATTATTCCCTTTGATCCACGTCATGCTTTTGCTCCTCTGAATACCACGCTGAACACATGTGGGTGATTTCCGACGGGGAGAAAGGATGCCTTTAATGAGGACCAGCGCTCCGCTCCGCTTGTTTCCGTCCAGCCCCTCTAATAATGAGGAATAACAAGAAAACAAACCACTAGTGTGCCAGCATGGCAATTTACCGTGTAATAAATAAAACACTCACCAGGCCAATATTCTTTTTACAGATGTTCATCACGAGGAATCAGTTATCAACATTATAACATCAATTCAATAGAATGGAATAGAAGAATAGAATAGAAATAAAATAGATTTTATTGTCATTATACAATGCATACCCAAAGTAATTTGCGATTTATTCTTGAACCACTTATAGCACATGCATGACTCTCGTCTCTTTTGAAAGGAAACATTCTGAACTTTCATCCACAACAGGAGGAATCACTGTTACACTGAAATATATATATAATTAAAAAAAAAATTGTTTTACTTACGTCTGAATTACATCTGAAAACATAGCCTGAAGTCTTATCTAGTACAGGTCCAAAGTTGATAACAATACCACAGAAAATTGGTGTTTTACACATGTTTTGTGCTGGTTCACACAATTAATAAAAATTAAACACAATGCTATACAAATAAAAAAAGAAACAGTGTCACAATAATATACAATACAGAATATACAACAATCCAACAGTGTCAAACAGCAGCGCTGGTATATACTGTATATTACACAGTGTGGGAGGAGGGGGAGAGGGGGTGGTGGTGTTGTTGTACTCAAATGTACTCTCGTTTGACATTCTCATACCAAACCGAACGTGACGCACACTGAAGCCAGACCGCACGTCAACCCGTCTAGAGCCCCATGTTCTGAACGAGAGTGGATCCTGGGAAATGAATTGATTCCAGCCCCTTGTGTTTTAGCAGTTAGCGCAGCTCTAACGTGATAGTTAGTGGTCTGTTGGGATGGTCACGTTACCTTTTCCCCACAAAAGGCCACAGTACCTTCTGCCGCGTGTTCCCTCTGGTGCTGACTTTACGGACGCTTGTGATGTAGAGAAAGAGCGAGCGCTCCAGCAGCCGAGAGGAGGTGGATGACAATCCAGTCGCATCTGTCACACTTTTTCCGAGCCGTTGTTTTTTTGCTCTAGGATGATTTGTAAAGGTTTAGGAGAGATCGGAGAGGACTGCAGAGAGCAAGCCGTTAGACCTTCCTGTGTATGGCCAGTCCCTAGCCATGTATATATATAGAGAGAATATATGGGGGAATCACTCCATAGAGAGATGTTGAAGGCCATGTTTTAGTGACAAAGCGAAGTCGGGGTGCTGATCATGGGGGCGTCCTGGGGTGGGGTGGGGTGGGGTGGGGTGGGGTGGGGTGGGTTGGTAGTGGGGGAGGAAATAAACCTTTTTTCTTTTTATTTATATAATATCTTTATATATATTTTTGTCTGTGGTAACACAATTTAATTTTTATGTTCTGTTTTATTGTTTTGGTTATTTCCATTGTCGTTATTGTTATTGTTGTTACTATGTCCTGTGAAGTCCTGTTTATTGTTGTTATTACTGTCTTTGTGTTGTCTTGTTTCATGTAAAAGAAAAAGAAAAATTAATAAAACAATTTGATCATGAGAAATGTTAAAGGCGCCTTCAATCTATGCGTTCACATGCCATCATGGCAGGTGTTCCTGCTCCCAAGCGATTGTATCTTGTATCAACTTGGCTCTAATGTATAAATAAAATCATTCATTCATTCATTCATTCATTCATTCATTCATTCATTCATTCATTCATTCATTCATTCATTCATTCATTCAAGAACAGAGTGACTCCCGCATGAGCTATCAGCTTTGTTTAGAGAAAGGAATAGTGCCCATGGTCTCATGCCAGACACTCTGGAGACCCTTTGCGTTGGCTATCGTTTAGAGAAATCAGAACTAGATGTACTTCAGCTGTGAGAAAAGCCAAGTCAGTGATATTATTTAGACCAAATGACTAGCTCGTTCTCAAACCCAGCTGCATTTTTGAAGGCAGTACACTCAAACAAAATCAAAGCCACAAACCACACTGGCTACAGATATTGATTTCTATTTTTACGACTGTTTGATTTATAATCAGAGTGAAATTTGCCTGGCTAGCGTCTAACAAACATTTTGTGGATGCTGGACATTTATTTGAAAAGGCTTATTCAGGGCCCCTTGTTAGGGATGATGATTTGTGTTTGTGCCATAAGCCCTGCTTCTCAGAGTTCACCTGTCATCCCTTCTCTATGATGTACTTAAAGCATCGCAAGCCATTGATACCATGAGTTCAACTGGAGAGGATACGATTTTTTTTTCTAAAACTGTCCGGCCCAATTATTACTGAACAGTTAACGGATCATATTTAATCTTTCCATCTTAACGGCCCATGTGATTCCTTTACATAAAGGGGATTTAGTAGTTGTAGTAGTTAGTCTGCGCCGATCCAGATTCAGAGCTAATCACAGCTCCATTTCACCTATTCAACAGTGGCGAATCCTTATGGAAGCCAACGGAAGCCATGCCTCCCTAATATTAAAATATGAATTAATATCAAATATGAAATATGAAGAAAAAAAAAATATATAATTTTTTTTAATATAGTTTACATTCTTTTTCATCTGTGCATCTGTGTTATAATTTTTTTTTTTTTTTTTTGAATGTCTCCCTCTTCTCCTTCTCACTCCCTCTAACACACTGTCAGACTCACTGTGCTCACTGCAGCTAGTATAGGAGAGAGGCAGGAGGTAGGTCTCTTTCTCCAGGCTTCCAGCATTATAGAGTCCAAATCCGATCCTAGCCAATCAGATTCGAGCTGACTGCCACACCCTAAAAGTTTAAAACGGGGCTGAGAGGAATATTTTCCATATATTTTCCCCTCTGCACTCTGAACATTGTATTAACCTGTAACTGTTCCCACGGGCCGAATATTGCCCCGATCCTCGCGAGATTAAATCCACGGGGACCTCTCGGCGTGCCGAAGCTTTTCCTAAATCACTTCCATCATCGAAAACGAGGGGAAAAGGTCGGCTCGCGACCCTGAAAATGTCGCGTGATTTTAAAAACGCTGTATTAAGTGAGCCTATTATGGGATCCACGCGAGCTTTCTATCGTGGAAACATCTGGGCGTCCCGCAACTTTTACTCATTCACATGTAGCCCCGAAAATGCTTAGAAAAGGAAAACAGAAAGCGTGGAATAAACTCGCCGAAACGGAAAAGTGTCCCACGGGCGCGCCGTGATTCCGATCCGCGTGAAAATATTCACGGCCATAGAGGAGACCGTGGGACACCTTTTTGCAACCGAATATGTGTCTCGAATTTGCTCTCACGCGCCGCGCAAAATCGTGCAAGGAAAAATCGGACCAAAAATGAACCAATGCTCCAGCAGTATTAATGACCCTGATGTAAACAAGACAAATGTCTTTCTCTGGTCTGCATCCCCTTATACAATTGTGTGTATATTGAGCCGTACTGTATTGTACCCATTCTGCAATCTGTTAAATAAATAAAAAGAAAGTTGGCTTCCCCTGTTATTTTACCCACGCGACGCCACTGCTATTCAATTAGTTACAAATGATATAATATCTGCATTAGCCAGGAATAAACACTGTTCTGCCCTTTTAGTAGATCTATCCAAAGCATTTGACACAAATTTGGCGAAGACGGACACAGCGCCAACCATGTCCGACAACGGATACTCCTCATTGGAAATGAATTAAAAACAGAATTGATGGACCGACACGACGGATCAATGTAGCCGCAGCCGGAGGCTGACTTCCTGGAGGAGATTGATGCCTAAACATAAACTATGCTCCAGTAATACCATCATTAAATCATAATCTCATTAAAGTATTTAAAGGTCCCCATACTGTAGTCCTGTTCAACAAGTTAAATAGGTCATCGAGGTCCCCGAAACATGTCTTTGAAGATGTCTGCTGAAAAACACCCCCAGTGAGATTCGCATGCTTCTTTCTATACCCCTCTGTTTCAGTCCTGTTCTTGACAGGCTGTTTCTGTGTCTGCAACGAGCGAGCCGCCTCAATTGTACAAATCCGATAATTATCATACATCTAGGAACGCTGTACCGTCAAATTAACTTCAGATCAAACGGTCAAACTAGGCGTTGCAGATCAAATTACTCAAGATCCAGCTATATCATATCGTCGCTGGTGGAAAAAAAACCTTGTAACTCCATTATTATTATTTTTTTTTATAAATCAACTGTGTCTAAACACAACTGTGTCTATTCGCCCTAAAATCTGTGTTTTCGTTTTTTTTCATCTCCTGAAAAGTTGGGTTTTTGGAGTTACAAGGTCTTCTTCCGCCGCCAGCGACGATATCCAACTTACATCTAAGAATGTTGTCAGAAACATATTTTAGGTTCAACTTTAGGTAGAGAAGAGAACCTTTACGAGCAAGACGCCATTTTGTACACACACGGGTCAAGGACTATGATTTCTTTGTGACATCACATAAAGACGCAAGTCCAAACTACTCATTTAATTAAAAGCACAGTTTCTGAATACGGGCTGGGTGCTAAATCTGACTGGCTTGCCTTATTTCACAGTTTGAGTGTTAGTAGGCCCATCAGAGACCCACATGTATGTACTGCACAAGCACTGAACAAGTGTGTTTTTCACCATTTTAATACATCTCATTTCCAGCCACAGTACAGAGGTATTTTGTGTGTAGGCGCCTCCCCAAACCTATTTGGCTCAAAAGACTTCAGTCTGACTGAAAGAAATCCTATAGCACTATAAAAACATTCAAACACGCCAAGAACAAGTAGCAACAGGACATCACATGCTCCTATTGGCTGGCTCCTATTGGCTGGCTACTACTGGCTGTTACTACTGGCTGCTACTACTGGCTGGCTCCTATTGGCTGGCTACTACTGGCTGCTACTACTGGCTGGCTAAAAAAATTATGTGTTTTATTTCAAAATAAAAACCGACTCCTCTTGCAAAATTACTGCTGACACGAGAATAAAACACATTGGTCCATATTCACAAAGCCTCTGAAAGTGAGAGTACTGATCTAGAGACAGCTATCGTTTTATATGTCTGGACTTTATGCATTGATCTGCCAATTTTGTGCTCATGTTATGCCTGTATTTCTTTTTTACTGCTGTGAAGCACTTTGAGCTGCAATTTTTGTATGAAAGGTGATATATTATTAGTGTATTATTATTATAATATCATTTTTATTAGTATTATTATTATTATTGTTATTATGTATTATTATTTGAATAAGGTCACCTAATGTTCCGGTTCACTGTTCAGATCAGCGGTCGTACTATGGGACGCTTTGTGAATATGGGCCATTATGTATGAATTAAAGATGCAGGATTTTTTCATCACTGTATCATGGTGAAATGAATCGTGGTGACATAATGGCGATACTGAACTCTCCATCAAACATGGCACCTGAAACGTTATTTTAAGATATTGCCAGTGTCAAGTGAGTTATCAATATGATATAAGTGAATGATTAAACACACATAACAATGTAGGGAGTGTGTGTGTGTGTGTGTGTGTGTGTGTGTGTGTGTGTGTGTGTGTGTGTGTGTGTGTGTGTGTGTGTGTGTGTGTGTGTGTGTGTGTGTGTGTGTGTGTGTGTGTGTGTGTGTGTGTGCGTGCGTGCGTGCGTGCGTGCGTGCGTGCGTGCGTGCGTGCGTGCGTGCGTGCGTGCGTGCGTGCGTGCGTGCGTGCGTGCGTGCGTGCGATCAGGGGCGGAGCTAGGGGGTGGCTACCTGGACTCAAGCCCCGGATGTATTCTGAAAAGCCCCGAATCTATTTTAAAGGTGCCATGCATTATAAATGTCATTTTTCAGTCTCTAGCATTGTATTATAGTAATAGGAGTTCGTATCAATGTGTTTTTGGGCCTAAATACTATATTGGCGAATTCCTCAGTTACAGCCCATCCCCTCTTTGCCTCTAGTAAATCAGGTCATTTTGATTTGACGACCTGGAGCACGTCACAGGGCGCTGTTGATAGCGCACGGTGATGTGATTGGCTCTGTGGTTTTAGCTAATGCCCGCCCCCATTCTTGCTACCTGCAGCCGACACATACAACCTAGAAACAGGAATGCCGTCACTCGCCTATATTTCACGATGAGCAAACCCCGCAGAACATGTAACGTTCCTGGCTGTAGAGCTACAAAGAAGTCTTTGCACAGTTTTCCCGTTGATGCCGAACTTCGCCAACAATGGAACAAGTTCCTTTTTGGCGACCCTCCAAGTTCCGTCGCAACGTCTAATACTCGGGTTTGTACTGCACATTTTTCCACCGAGGACGTCGCCAATCAAGGTATTTTTGATGCTGGCGTGGTATCCATGTTGGTTCTAAACAAAGGAGCTGTACCTTCAATACGCGACCCGACACAAATAGTAAGTAGATATGTCGTAATTAGCCATATAACTTACTGACTGTTGCTAGCTACGTTCACTGTTTGTATGTGTGAGGGAACATTGAGGGTTGGGTGAGATATGTTATCATAAATACCATCTAACGTTATAGTATATAACTGCTGCTCTTTATAAAGTAACGTTATAGAAAACTATTGAAGCAAGCTAGTCATAACTTCTAAATAAAAGAACACAACTAGTGAGAGGTAAACAAGGTAACGTTATATTTTGTGGCTTGGATTATATTGTAATTGATTTACGATTTGGTCATTCTTAGGCCACAAGTTCCAGCGCCAATGTACGCCTTTCTACTGCTTCAACGGACTTCAGTTGCCAGACAGACAACCCAAAGATACGTTCTGTTGGTACACAGCTTTCTATGAAAACACTACGTTCACATGTCAAGAGTCAAGGTAGGTTTGTAACTCAGTGTGATGTAATGTAATAATGTGACCCAGAATTGTTTAGATTGGCCCTTTCACCCACCGCTTTCACCCAAAGCTGTAAAGGAATGTGGATCACCCACTTTCAAAACATCTCTCAAGGGACACCTACGGGAGACTGCAATTCAACACTGGCCCCTGTAAATATCCTAACCCAACCCCCTCCAATGTACAGTCATTTACCTAGTATGGTTTTGTCAATAGTCCAATGTACAATTTTGTTTGTTTGTATAGTGTCTCCCCCCCCCCCCCCCTCAATGTACAGTTTTACTTGTTTATACAGTGTGCCCCCCCCCCCCCCCACCTCCAATGTAAATTACCCAGTATGGTTGTCAATATACAGTATATATACAGTATATACAGTCAAATGTATATACTCCCTTTTCTTGACTCCTTCAGTATCACAAACAGTACTGTATTTGCAAATCAAATCTGGTATGTCATAAATGTATAGATGTAGCAGTACTGACTATCTGTATGTCATGTATGTCATATATGTCCTGATGAATTGAAAATGGGGGACCCTGATGTAAACAAGACGAAAGATTATTCATCTGTGTGTGTGTGTGTGTGTGCGTGTGTGTGTGTGTGTGTGTGTGTGTGAGAGAGAAATAATCTACATTTGAATATGTGTCTGTTTATGTGAATGTGTGTGTGTGTGTGTGTGTGTGTGGTGTTTCTATGTGTGTGTGAGTGTGAAATAGAAAGGGTATATCCGAGGAGTCATTGACCGCCCAGATAACCTGTATGACCTTCACTCAGGTCTTCTGGGGGGGGGGGGGGGGGGGGCATAATGGTAATGGTTTTGCCTGTATCGCTTCAATCAATGGTTGATTGTTATGATATGATGGTATGATTGGCTTATGATTGGCCTGAGATCATACTGTCTTTTACTAGTATGCACTTTGCTACTAAGTAATCTACTATGCCTATATTACTACTACTTACTTATCTCAAGACTGTAGCGCTCACGTTCGACAGTTTGACGAACAATGTTACTTACCCTTAGCTGCCAGGGTTGTACTCCTGCTGCCTTGTTGTACAGAACTTGTAAGTCGCTTTGGATAAAGGCGTTTAGTGTTATTACATATTATTTACAGTGTGACTATATATTAGGCTACAATAGTATTACATAATAATATATTACTAATGACATTAGTGGGTGATAACTCACCACTAGAAATGGAAGCGGGAAGTTAGTGTGTAAAATGCTCATGTACCTACTTATATGCATGTTATAAATTGTAAATATTACACCAAAGTGGCATTACGGTCATCTACTACTGGTTTATTGAAGGTTCCCAACCACAGCCAAAAGAAAATCGGGGATGCAGCCTTTGTGAATTATGGAAAACCCTACATACGGACATTAGGGAGGCTAGATCACTAAATATTTTCAAATGTAAGCTAAAAACACATTTCTTCACCTTAGCCTATGCTTTGACTCAATGCATCCAGACTGTGATTATTGTACTGTAAATGAGAGCTATTTTATTGCACTGCTTTTATTCTGTCTATTTTATACAAATTGTATGTCTATTTTACTTTATGCATTGTTTTTATTTGGTCAGTCCTCTGCTTATTTTATGCCTGT
Source organism: Notolepis coatsorum (assembly GCF_963971535.1). Lineage (NCBI taxonomy): Eukaryota > Metazoa > Chordata > Actinopteri > Aulopiformes > Paralepididae > Notolepis > Notolepis coatsorum. Next base: position 309,106,765 of record NC_140165.1, on the reverse strand, counting down.
CTATATTTATGCCAATTTTATGTCTATATTACTGCTGTGAAGCTCTTTGGGCTGCAATTCCTGTATGAAAGGAAACAAGACGAAAGATTATTCATCTGTGTGTGTGTGTGTGTGCGTGTGAGTGTGTGAGTGTGTGAGTGTGTGAGTGTGTGAGTGAGTGTGTGTGTGAGTGAGTGAGTGAGTCAGTGAGTGAGTCAGTGAGTGAGTGGGTGGGTGGGTGAGTGAGTGAGTGAGTGAGTGAGTGAGTGAGTGAGTGAGTGAGTGAGTGAGTGAGTGAGTGAGTGAGTGAGTGAGTGAGTGAGTGAGTGAGTGAGTGAGTGAGTGAGTGAGTGAGTGAGTGAGTGAGTGAGCAAAGTTATCAATAAATCCCTTGTTTGACTAAACTATGTTTTGTAAATAGGTGTTCAGGCGAAAGTCGTGTCTGTATCTGTCGCGGTGGGGACCCAAAATACTGGATACTGGTCTAATCAACAGGGACCATCCACGTCAACACCTGTGAAGGGGTTTAGACCCAGTAAAAGACCACGACTGGAGTCTGATGACGATGAAGTGACCTACAGCTCGATCGATGTTCCAGAGCCGCAGGATTCCACTTTCAACATTGACTCTTTGATTAGCGAGCCCTCAATTCTAGCGTAAGTTAGTTGTTACAAACATCTCCATGGCCCGTAAAAATAGAAAGCTGTATAGTTGTGCCGTGTTATTTATTTGTGTTTTTCTCGAGCAGGGAACCGTCAAAACCAATCTATGAGGTCCAGAAATACATCGTTTACGAAGACAGTCTACTGGAATTATTTCAACAGTGTCCGGTGTGCGATGCTCGATGTCATATCACCAAAACTACGCGAGGGACCTTCTTGGCTGTCTCCCAAGTTTGCCCCGGTTGTAAATACAGCCGTAAATGGGCAAGTCAGCCTCTCATCGGGAGCACACCAGCTGGAAATATTCAGCTTTCTGCAGCAGTTTTTTTCACTGGCTCATCTTTCACCCAAATGGAGAAGGTATTTGATTTGATTGATTTGATTGACAAGTCAGATATACATAATGTTTTTGTTTGTGATTCACACGTGCATATTAACAAAGCGTTATTCATTTATTCTTTTAGGTCCTAAATGCGTTACACGTCTCCACAATAAAGTACAGAGCGTTTCGGGAACACGCCAAGAAGTTCTTGGAACCCGCTGTTCTCAGTATGTGGTCTAAGGACCAAGACGTTACCCTCGCCAGATTAAGCCAGAAAGAAAAGGTGATAATCGGCGGTGACATGAGAGCCGATTCTCCAGGTTAGAAAAAGCTCCCCAATGTCAAATTTCTACTTTATGAATACATTTTTAATATTGCACTACATTGATTGAAATTGTTATTATTATTTTCAACAGGCCACAGTGCTAAGTACGGAAGTTACTCTGTGATGGAACTCGCCACCAATCATGTCATAGACGTCCAACTAATTCAGGTAATTAACAAGTCTGAAGAGACACCGCACCCTTCATTGTGCTCAAACGAACACAAAGCTCTCGGTCTTGAATCTTGAATCGCTGTAGGTGTGAAGTGGCTGTAGGTGTGAAGTGGTCTGGCTGGCTGTGTGTGTGAGCGGGGGTTAGGAAATGGAAATTGTGGAATTTTGAAAAGGCTATTTCATTGCTCTTCCCTTCCTTGTACCTCAACAGAGCAATGAGGTTGGAGGCAGCTACCAAATGGAATTAGAGGGCTTGAGGAGAAGCCTCGCTCTTCTGAACGACCGATCCGTGACCTTGGACTGTATTGTCACAGACCGTCACCCGCAGATTCAAAAGTACCTGAGAGATCTCGGCATCAAACACTTCTACGATGTGTGGCACGTGGCCAAAGGTATGTCGAAAGGCATCCCACATTCAATCCCACCCCTCCTACCAACCCCCCCACCCACCCAACCAGTACTGTAATTGCAAATCTGGTATGTCAAAAAATGTATAGATGTAGCAGTACTGTCTATCTGTATGTCATGTATGTCATACGACTGTTATGTAATGTTATGTTATGTTATGTAATTCAAGGTCTGTCTAAGAAGCTAGACAAAGTTGCACAAGCGAAAGACTGCAAGGTGATAAAAAAATGGCGCCCTCACATATCTAACCACCTCTACTGGACAGCTGCCACATCAAAGACAGCCGCTGAGAGGGTTGCTAGGTGGAAGTCATGTCTCAATCACATGATGAATGTACATGAACACGACGAAGAACCACTCTATCCGCGTTGTCTTCATGCTGACCGTGTATCGAGAGATAGTAGCAAGTGGGTTAAACCTGGTATGTCTGTCTGTCTTTCATCATGAATATATACTCAACATATTTATTTATGTCCTCATTCTAGATTGGTGTGATTTACAAATGTATACTTGCTTGAATAATTCTAATCTACTGTAATATACTCTAATGAAATATCTGAATGCAATTTCTTTTTTACTTTAGACTCAAAACCGGCCCACCAGCTCGAGAAGGTTTTGCTAAACACAAGGATCATCAAAGATGTCGCCAAACTGAGTCCACACCATCAAACGTCTTCATTGGAGTCCTATCACAGTGTGATTTTACGTTTTGCCCCAAAAAACGTTGTTTTTTCATACATAGGAATGCTTTGCAGGTATTTTATATTGTGTACAAATGACTAATTATGGACTCCTGATTTGTCAAATAACTCATTATGTTGCATTAGATAACCTCAGATCAACTACAAATATATTGCTTGTGCTTATTGAAATTTTCCTTTCAGACTATACCTAGCTGCAATGCATTTCAATGAAAACTCAAATCGCCAGCAAGCCACAAACGCTTCGGGAGCGCCGGCTTACAAGATGAGTTTTCCAAAGGCCAAAAAGGGTGGACACACAATTAAACCAAGGAAAATCCGAGCGACAGTCAGTAAGTCAAAATATCAACATTTATTATTGCACACACATGACCTATATAAATAGAAAAATATTTCCACTTACAGTGGAAATGCATTAATAACAATAAATTGAATAAATAATAACCTTTTTAACATGACAAAACAAATAACAATTTCTCATTTACAGACTATGTCAACCAGCTAATGGAGCTCCTCTTTGACTCCGTCCTTCGTGACCCCCAACCATATATCCAGGTGGTAGAGGCGATTCCCATCCCAGAACATCTGTGCGCACAGTTCGACAGGCCTTCCATGGACGAAGCGGTTTCCGCCTATGTGTCACGCTTCAATCCTGTACCGGTCTGAAGCCAGTATAGACACCATCAGCATCCGGAAATTCGGTGCGGATTCGAACCACTACACAGGAAGGGATTACTACCCTCACTCTGCGGCCTAAGTATCCCCAACACCACGCGACAAAGCATCTGTACGCGATATATCTGAAACGGCTGAAGAAAAAGAAGTATTATATTTATGCACAAATAAAATTAAAAAAAAGCTGGGAAATAACCATTTGTCATGTCATGTCATTGGACAGTAGCAAGCATTGATTATATGTGATGTGCAATAAGGATTAGATTGTGTTTGCAAGAAAGATTAGTATAGTCTGAGAGATGCAAGATGGAGAAACACCTGTAAAAAAATATATAAATCTGTAATAAATATTATTTACTTATTGATTCCGCTTTCTGGTATCCGGCCAAAATCTGCCTTGTAGATATTAGTTGCCATTTGGATGGTATAGGGGTTGAAGCACACTGGATCCAATCCCGGATGATCAACCATGCACAGTAGTCCAGTTGGTTCCTGGTTAATTCGACGTCTGACCTATATATATAGAAAATTAAATCGTTAGCCATATGCATGGTTTTCAGTGCTACCAAGATGCAAGGTTGTGTTACTACTTTACCTGTGGAACTTCCATGCAGCATACATTCTCAGCCTCTGTTGGCATCCGTTCACAATTTCCGCACGTGCACCTAGTAGATTGATTTGAGGGTGAATGAAATTATCAATCAATGATCAAAATTGCTACAATACAGTACTGCTCAATACCAACAACTGCTATGATGGAGACCAGAGAAAGACTTTCGTCTTGTTTACATCAGGGTCCCCCAATTTCAATTCATCGTAACATATATATAGATAGACAGTACTGCTACATCTCTATATTTATGACATACCATATTTGTATTGCTACAGTACTGCTCAATACCAACAACTGCTATGATGGAGACCAGAGAAAGACTTTCGTCTTGTTTACATCAGGGTCCCCCAATTTCAATTCATCGTAACATATATATAGATAGACAGTACTGCTACATCTCTATATTTATGACATACCATATTTGTATTGCTACAGTACTGCTCAATACCAACAACTGCTATGATGGAGACCAGAGAAAGACTTTCGTCTTGTTTACATCAGGGTCCCCCAATTTCAATTCATCGTAACATATATATAGGTAGACAGTACTGCTACATCTCTATATTTATGACATACCATATTTGTATTGCTACAGTACTGCTCAATACCAACAACTGCTATGATGGAGACCAGAGAAAGACTTTCGTCTTGTTTACATCAGGGTCCCCCAATTTCAATTCATCGTAACATATATATAGATAGACAGTACTGCTACATCTCTATATTTATGACATACCATATTTGTATTGCTACAGTACTGCTCAATACCAACAACTGCTATGATGGAGACCAGAGAAAGACTTTCGTCTTGTTTACATCAGGGTCCCCCAATTTCAATTCATCGTCAAGTACCGTTAGTGTCAGTACAATCTAACGTTAGTGTGTGTTTTCGACGGGCCGCGACAGAAGTACACAACCATTAGATAACAGTAACTAACAGTGCAATCAATCAACTTACCAATCGGAAACGATGTAATGTAAGCCTCGATCGCTGTTGTTTGGGGGGGGGGTGTCAGTACAATCTAACGTTAGTGTGTGTTTTCGACGGGCCGCGACAGAAGTACACAACCATTAGATAACAGTAACTAACAGTGCAATCAATCAACTTACCAATCGGAAACGATGTAATGTAAGCCTCGATCGCTGTTGTTTGGGGGGGGGGTGTCAGTACAATCTAACGTTAGTGTGTGTTTTCGACGGGCCGCGACAGAAGTACACAACCATTAGATAACAGTAACTAACAGTGCAATCAATCAACTTACCAATCGGAAACGATGTAATGTAAGCCTCGATCGCTGTTGTTTGGGGGGGGGGTGTCAGTACAATCTAACGTTAGTGTGTGTTTTCGACGGGCCGCGACAGAAGTACACAACCATTAGATAACAGTAACTAACAGTGCAATCAATCAACTTACCAATCGGAAACGATGTAATGTAAGCCTCGATCGCTGTTGTTTGGGGGGGGGTGTCAGTACAATCTAACGTTAGTGTGTGTTTTCGACGGGCCGCGACAGAAGTACACAACCATTAGATAACAGTAACTAACAGTGCAATCAATCAACTTACCAATCGGAAACGATGTAATGTAAGCCTCGCTGTAGCAAATCGCCTTCTTCTTCTTCTTCTGAATCATACTGTGGGTCGCTCTCTGGATCCCAAACATAATGTACAGCCATGTTGTATTAGTTAGTAAAATCGGTATATGTTTTTGCGTGTCGAAATAAAAACCTGAAACCTAAGACCTTCACCTGGATGGAATGACGGGGAGATGGGCGGAGCTATTTGGTGGGTGGCTGTCACTCAAAGCATTCTGCTAGTATGGGTGGAGCCAAGCCAATAATAGCCTGCTTTCATGAGGCTGAAAAATGCTGGTTTTGAGTACAAGATTAGAAATATAAAACAATGATTATTTTTGGAATAAAAATTACAGATGTGTTACATAGACTCACAGGAAGTGTGTAAAGTTTTTTTTTTTTTTACAATTCATCATTGTTACATAAAAGTATGTTTGCACCAGATTTAGAAGAAGCTAATTTCCATCTGTGGTCTATCCAGCTGCTAACTGTATTTGAGTGAGTTAAGTCTTGGACTCAGACCTAAGCTTTAAATCACAATCAACAAGTTGACAAAAACTTAATTCTTCCACCTTAGAAACATAGCTAAAGTACGGCCATTTATAAATCAAAAGGACGCTGAAAACCAGATCCATGCCTTTATCTCAAGCCAACTCGACTACTGTAATGCACTGCTTACCGGCCTCCCGAAAAAATACGATGATAACTATTTTATTGCAATGCACTATTGCATTATTTTATTCTATTTTACTAACTATTTTATTGCACTGCACTATTTTACTTTGTATCAGTGAATCATAGACGCCTGGCCATAAGAGCATTCGGAGCATCTCTGCTCTCCCACTATTGAACTTGGGGGAGCAAAGGTATGATCTTGCTCCACCACTTTTTGATTATATGAAAAATATGATATATCCCCCCCAATATATAAATCTAACCATAACTACGTTATGGTTAACTGAGTTTTATAGTGAAAAGAGCAGCTTTATTGGTCAAGATTGAAGGCTCTATATTGCAGGAAATTGCACGTACAGGTTCATTAAATTAAAAAAAGATCTGTCGTGGAGGGGGTCGTGCATGACCCCCTCCAAACCACCCCTTGCCTGCCCAATTTTTTTTTTCTAAATAATAATAAAAAAAAAAAAAATTACAAAAAAAAAAAAAAAAAAAGGGGGCCCATCTGGGCTAAGCCCCGGATCTCCTACAACCCTAAATCCGCCCCTGGCGTGCGTGCGTGCGTGCGTGCGTGCGTGCGTGCGTGCGTGCGTGCGTGCGTGCGTGCGTGCGTGCGTGCGTGCGTGCATGCATGCGTGCGTGCGTGCGTGCGTGCGTGCGTGTGTGTGTGTGGAAGGCTGCAGGTGTAAATTCATTCACACATTCACACACCGACGGCACCAAAGTGCTTCACAGCAGTACAAATAGACATAACATGAGCATAACATAGCCAGAATAAAAGCAATGCAGATAATAATACAAGTCTTGAGTGAAGTACAGCCTTGTTAAGGCCATACCAGCATTATCTATTCAGCATTAACCGAATAATTGTCACTAAGAGCAAGAAATAAATAAAACAAAACAAGACCCCAGTGCTGACACGGCTGCACCTAAAATGCAGAACACAGACAATGCAGACAGGTCTTGGTATACTTTTATTTAGTTTGTTATCAGAATGGTCAAGTATACAGGCAGGTGTAGGTCATCGACAATGGGGGTGCTCATACAGGGGGGGGGGGGGGGGTCGTAGAGGGAACCAGGTTCTCAGACAGTCCAGGGAGTAGGTGTTGACAGGCTCTAGGGGGCGACAATAATGTGGTCAAGAGGCATGGTTTCTATCTTTAGCCTTTAACTGGCGTGGTTTATTTATTCACATGGTATGAGCAGCAGTTCTAGAGTTCTCCTCTCACTGAGACGCTGGGGGGAAAGAGGTAGAGTAGGAGGAGACATCTCTATTTATACTTGCCACCTGGTGGTGTTCTTGAGTGGCTCCGCCTAGAGCGCCCTCTAGTGGAAACAGTTATATATGCAGTTATACAGTTACTACCAATCCTACATAGAACCTCTGACTTCAACAGTAGGCGAGTAGAAGAGTAGTCAGGCAGGCGGAGGTCATACACGGAATCCAGGGCACAGGGACAGGAAGAGGAGCCAGGTCGCGTCTATTCGAAGCCTAACCGCTTCATGCTTCCGCGTTCGCGTTTTGTGCTCTGATTGGCCACTGATGTTTCTGGTCGCACCAATCGTGTGACGGCAAGTTCTTTCACCGGTTAAGCTTAGGCACTCTTTCGAAGTTGGTTAAGGTTAGAGTTTGTCTTAGAGCAGGGCAATAGAACGCCAGCCCTGATTCCAAACTCTAACCGTAACCAACTTCGAAAGAGTCGCCTAAGCTTAACCAGTGATAAACTAGGCGTTAGGTAGTTTGCTGCTGGTCGAGGCGGAAATGTCACATGACCAGAAACGTCAGTGGCCAATCAGATCGCACCCGGAACCTTCGGTGGCCAATCAGATCAGCAGAACGCGCACGTGGAACTGGAAATGTAGTGGGGAAAGAATAGACGCAGCCAGGTCGGGTACTGAGGGAAGGAAGGACAAGACAGGGTTAAACACGGTTACACGGGTATGGGAATAATATACGGACGAGTGCTATGAAACACGAAGTTACGAACTGGCAGCATGATGACATCTGCGCCAGCCGCCAGGGCTATGTAGGCGGCGTAATCAGCAAGCAGATGTCGATCAGCTCCTCCTCTGGCTCTCTCACACCTGACTGCATGCCTGTAATTAGCGGAGGGAGAGAGAGAGAGTAGACAGGCAGTGATAGATATGAATGGTAAATGGCTGCAATCCTATAGCACTTTTATCCAAAGCGCTTTACAAAGAGCTATTCAATTAGTTACAAATTATATAATATCTGCATTAGACAGGAATAAACACTGTTCTGCCCTTTTTGTAGATCTATCCAAAGCATTTGACACAAATCTGGTGGAGACGGACACAGCGCCAACCATGTCCAGCAACGGATACTCCTCATTGGAAATGAATTAAATACAGAATTGATGGACCGACATGACGGATCAATGTAGCCGCAGCCTGAGGCTGACTTCCTGGAGGAGATTGATGCCTAAACATAAACTATGCTCCAGTAATACCATCAACCTGTCCCACCCCTTAGGGTCGGTACCGACCCCAAAATGACATTATGGTCATAAATATTTTTTTTTAATATTGCATATAAGTTGCGATTTTGTTTTCCAACTGTTTTCAAGTATTAACATCACTAACATGTCACAAAAGCATGTAGAATGTATATAATCATCAATACGTTAGTTTAGCAATAGGTTAAAAGTGCCATTAGATAGTTTTAAGTTTTCGTTTTTCTGAACTCTATTCCAAGGCGGAAACGGAAATGGAAATATTGTTTCATTATCCTGTTCGGCTGAAAGGACACTGGCCACCGAAACTCCCCCCTCTGATGGAACAGTCCAGGGCGGGTGTGCGTTGCGTCACAATCCGTGGGCAATCTGCGCATGTGCATGGGGAATAGCTGCTTAAAAACTGGCTTTTTCGCTGCCGATTTAGTTCTGATCGATTAGGAATGGCTCGCGCCGTGTTCAGGAGAGGCGCATACAAGTATATTCGATCATGTCTCCAGCACCCCCACAGCTGTATCTGCAACCACTTACATCACGGCTCTCATCCACATTCATTCATTTGCTCCCCCCGCTATCTCCTCCCCGATTTCAATGTAACGCGGAAGTGCAGTGGTCTATGCATAGCTGTCGACCAGCGTTGGAATTTTTCCGAACTACACGTCCTGTCACATACTGTGGGGGTTCAAAGTTCAGCGTTCTGAATTAATCATATCAATAACTGTTATGATTCACGATAATAAGCCACAAAAGGTAACGTTTTTGACAAATATTGAAACGCAGTTAGTTTCTCCTCCCTATTGTTAGCATGTAGGAACAATTAGATCTGAAATTAGTTTCAAAACGGTTGCACTGTGGGGAAAATAAAAAAGTACACTAGATTACAGTAGATATCATTATCTGTTCTTATGCACGCCTGGTGATACTAAATCCAAATTGAACTCGGGCATTTGAAAGATAATATATGTATATATAAATGTGCGAATTGGCTATAATAAGGTAATGTATAAGCATCGTATATATTCTATAATAATATTTCAAATTGCATTGGTCCGGATGGGAGAATTCAGTACTGTATCTACAGAACCTTCGGTTTTATCATCTTCCCTTTATTAATTCCCTTCGATTTTTTGTACACATGATCTCAAGAGGGTACTGAACAAGATCAGTGGCAGTTTTGTAAGTTTGGCCATTATTATCATGGTGTTATTCATTGTCAAAGATGCAAAGAAAAATCATAATTCATATTCATATTCTCCATATTCTCCACAATATTTCTGACACTGTGAATACATTCCCTGAGGTCCATAGATGTACCTAGATACCAAGAATATGCAAATAGCCCTTGTAGAAGTGGAGCAATATTCAATTTACCTAGGTATATATTTTATGCGGATTTTCACATTGTGTGGAACAGGCTTTAGACATAATCTTATTTAAAAGTATTTAATGGTCCCCATACTGTAGTCCTGTTCAACAAGTTAAATAGGTCATCGAGGTCCCCTAAACATGTCTTTAAAGATTTCTGCTGAAAAACACCCCCAGTGAGATTAGCATGCTTCTTTCTATACCCCTCTGTTTCAGTCCTGTTCTTGACAGGCTGTTTCTGTGTCTGCAACGAGCGAGCCGCCTCAATTGTACAAATCCGATAATTATCATACATTTAGGAACGCTGTACCATCAAATGAACTGCAGATCAAACGGTCAAACTAGGCGTTGCAGATAAAATGACTCAAGATCCAGCCATATCATAATCCAACTTACATCTAAGAATGTTGTCAGAAACATATTTTAGGTTAAACTTTAGGTAGAGAAGATGTGTGGTTAATTGCCTCATGGGTCGGCAGGTGTGTGGGCTTGATTGCACCTGATGCAGTGCAGCTGTGCCTATGGCCATGTTGAGTCTATTTAAGTTTGGATCTCACAGTGTCAACTGCTTTTTCATTTTCCTTGTGCTGGCTATACGTTTGGTCAGGCTCATTATATTTAAGTGTAGTGCTGCCCTATTCAGCATTTAGCCTTCTTTTGTAGCCATCTTGTTTTCGGCTACTGGCTTAGTTTACACTTTACTTTATAGAGGCTGAGTCCTTTATGGTAGTGTTTTCTTTTGTTCTTTTGAAACTGTCCATTGCACATAAACTCCCTTGGTGGTGGTTTATTGTTTTATGTTTTCAATATAAACTCTGGTTTTAGGAGTTGCCTTTGTGGCTTATTTATTCTTTCTACAATACCCCTTTAATGAGTGTCGTCCTGTTTTTTTGGACTTTATTTATTTTCTTAAATACTCACTTTGAGGCTTTCACCTGTAAATGTTGTTTTGTGTTGTTTATTTTCTCCCTTCTCCTAAAACGTCTGCGTAAGCAGTTTTGTGGTTATTCGTTTGACGTATAACTTTAAGATTCCCTATTATCTGCTGATGACACACACACACACACACACACCCACAGCCCTCACAGTAGGCCCATCAGAGACCCACATGTATGTACTGCACAAGCACTGAACAAGTGTGTTTTTCACCATTTTAATACATCTCATTTCCAGCCACAGTACAGAGGTATTTTGTGTGTAGGCGCCTCCCCAAACCTATTTGGCTTGAAAGACTTCAGTCTGACTGAAAGAAATCCTATAGCACTATAAAAGCAGAACATTCGAACACGCCAAGAACAAGTAGCAACAGGACATCACATGCTCCTATTGGCTGGCTCCTATTGGCTGGCTACTATAGATAAATATTCTAAGTTATG